>NC_031769.1:56007470-56100269 GCF_001522545.3 Parus major
GGTGTCCCTGCTCATGGCAAGAAGGTTGGGACTAGGTGATCTCTAGTGTCCATTCCAACTCAAACCATTCTATGATTCTATGACATATTTTAAACTCTGATAATCACAGTTGACAACATCTCCTATCATTCCAATTATCAAATAATAGAAAAGTGCTAAGTCAAAACTCAGATTTTCCACAAATAATAAAATTTTGATATTTGCCTATATTTATCCTATAAACTTTTAGACTAGGAAAAAAATTACATGTGTATATATAATACCAACTTGCACCTTTCAATCAAAAAACCTTAAAATTAACTGATTCTTATCCTTAGGTTGAAAATTTCATCACTGGCAAACAATGACAGATACAGAGAAAACTGTACTCTATTAATCTTACAGTTTCTTAATTCCAATTACCAGCTTACAAAGTAGAGGAGCAATGCAAAATAAAGAGTTTTATAAAAATCCTGTAGCATCACAATACAATTTAATGTGATCTAGTCAAGTTCCTCACTTAAAGCAAAGCCAACTTAGATTTGTTATGAAGGACCTCATCCAAGTCAGTTGGAATATTCCCAAGGCAGGAAATTTTGCAATCACTTTGGGAAATCTGCTCCAGGGACTGATCATGTTCATGTTAGAAAAGTGGGTTTTTAATATCTAAATATGCTTTTCAGTGTTTCACCTTGCAGGTGTTGCCTCTCCCCAGTCACTGTGAGCCTTCATTAAGAGTTTGTCTATTGTATTCCCTCCCAGCAAGATCTGAAGTCAGATTTTAAATCTCCCTTCAAGTGTGACCTATTCCAGTTCTCTCAGTTCCCTCTTTTGTACTGCATCCTCCTGCCCCTGTTTGTACTGGACTTCCTCCAGTCTGTCACTGTCTGTCTAGCATGGGGAGTCAGAAACTGGACCCAGCACTCCAGATGTGGCCTCACCAGTGCCAAACAGATGGGAAGAATCACTTCCCTGGACCTGCTGGCTACTCTATTAGTAACATATCCACTGTTGTCTTTTTCTGCTGTCAGGCAACCCTACTAGCTTACGTTCTACTTGCAGCCCTGTGTCTTTTCCCCCGAGAGTTACTTTCCAGCCAGATGGTCCCCAGCTTGTGCCACTGCACAGGCTTTTTCCATAACAGGCTGAGGATTTCATTTGAGCCATTTTAGGACATGGTGAAGTTTCTCACAGGCCAGTCTTCAACTGTGTTGAGGTTCCTTTGAATAGTAACCCTGCCCTACACATACTGAATGCATACTACCATGCACTATGGGTACTAGAATCCCAAAATGTTCCAAAAAATTATTATTCACAGACACTGATGTACTTTACACACTCTTGCTTAAGGTAAGTAAGGAAGGAGGTAAGTAAGGAAGGAGGTAAGGAAGGTAAGAAAGTAAGGAATCCCACTGAAATAATTTGGTTTTGGTATTGATGCCCATGAGACGAGTATTTGCCTGGAGAATTCTGTGCTCCTTGCACACACTACATAACAAGTCTGAAGTAGAAGAAGCTTTTGGGAAAATTCAGATATGAAAAATCTGAGAGTTTATTACTTAATAGACCCAACTGTCCAATCCCACAAAGATATCACCCCTCTGCAGGACAAGTACAACATTGTCTTTCATATTTTATTTCCGATATGCTTTCCACAAGAAGCTGTTTCAGGGAAGGCTTTGATCTGAAGACTGTATGTCTGTTTAATTCAGCCACCAGCTTTTCAGAACTTCCATGAAATGATAATTCCTTTGCTGAAACAAAAAATTAATCATAAAGCAAACACTTTGGATCTTAACAGGGTTCAGATTTATGAAAAGACAAATAAGGTATAAAATATTTGAAGAGCTGCAGAACTGATTACAGAATCCTACAGGTCAGTTGGAACTACCTTCAACTTAAAAAGTGCCTGCAGCTTACTCATTTTTGTATTTGGATGAAAAGCTTTCTTCTTTTTGGAAAAAGAGATAAATTTGGAAAAAATAAGGACAAAAAATCATTGTTATGAAAAACAAATGAATATCAATTCTCCTTGAGCATTTTTCATTCTCAAATAATTTCCCTGAATAAGCAAGAATATTCTTAATTCCTCAGTAATCATGAAATTTTTGATCAAAAACTAGATAAATAAATCTATATTTCTCCAGATTAATATCTGAAGAGTTAATTTTTTAAACAAACAAAAATTTTATATTTATTCAAGCCTCTTTAGCTTGCTCAGAACCTAAAATACAGATTTTTTCTTTTTCTTAAGTGTTTCACTTTTTAAAATTATATTTCTTTTTTATAAGAGTTCAGTAAAAAAGAGTGAGAGTGGGACCAACAACTGGATCTTTATTTAAAGGCTCAGTAGGGCTGTATCTCCATGATCCTAACTGGTCCAGTTTAATGAGAATGTCCTTCTGCTGCCTTGAGATACACTTCAATAACCAAGGATGTGTCTTAGAAAGGGAATATACAAGTATACAAGAGAGACAAAACATTCAGTGAATTAGACAGTAATTAGATGCCAACAAATATCCTACTAACAAATTTATTTCTGAAAATATAAAATTACTGACATTGATAAAATGATTAAGAATGAAGATACCAAAACACCACTACAAGCTGTTTAAAATACATATTGTTCTGATTTTAATCAAATAGAAATCCTGAAGTCCCAGTTTCAGCATAGACTGTTCCATATTTCAACGATCCCATGCAAAAGATTCTGAACGTAATATAGTGAGAAATGTATACTGAGCAAGTGCTTAGCATGGCCCTCCTGGAAGCATCTTCATCTCTAGTATGGATAAGACTGATCACCTCTTTTTGGGAGGTCTCTACAAGGCTGGTGAGCAAGGAAAGGTTTTATATATGTAGATCATCAGAGAAAACTTTCCAGTGTATTGGTAGAAGATAGTTAAAAAGTTCTTCCATTTCAGTTCTGGCCATTTTGTTTCCATTAGATCAATTAATTGTAACTAATCCAAGTAAGTTAGTCTATCCTGGTTGGTTAATAGAGATAAGCCTGCTGTTGTGATGGCAAAACAAGAACCACATGTGATAATAACAGGTTTTACAAAATTGTTAACAAAGCAAAATATAAAAGAAAACAGCACCGTTGCCTCATTCCGGGAGTGAATATGAATGTATATACAAATATACTGTAAAGACCTGAAGATGCAAACTCCTTTGAATTCAAATCATCCTGATTTGATCATCCTGAATTCAAGATGCAGGGACACAAGATGTGTTCTAGTGAGCAATCCTTTGTTCCATTTTTATTTATCATAGCCTACATTTTATCTTCCATTGATAGCCTAGAAAAATTGTATACAGTTTATGCACATATTATGTGTAACAACTAGAAAAAATATCACATTTCATAAACCCCCCTGAAATCTCTTTTAATAAAAAACTTCCAAACAGTTCACTCCCCATCCAAAACAAACAAACAAACAGACAAAACAGATATACTCCATGCCTCTGTTACTATCTTAGAGGTCACCCACCCACATCAGCAGGAAGAATGAAAAGTTTAAAAGATAGCAACTTTTCTGACTACAACTGTAAAAAAAAAATCTACTTTGGAAGTCTCTATGCTACTACCTTTTCCACTATTTTCCACCTTTTCTAAGAAATAGTGGATACCAAGACCAACAGAACATACTACATACCAAACCCTCACATCCACTGCTATGCAGCTCATCAGGACATGGTTTTGCCTCCAGGCCCCCTCCTCATAAGGGATTTAGAAAGCACACAACTGAGAAAGAGGACAGGGCATACCTTCTGTGTAATGCTGGTGTAGCCATGGTTTCCTGTCCTGCTACTAATCTTTGTGCAATTTGAGGTTCTCTTCGTGCTATAGTATTTTTATCAGACTTGACTAGAGGTCTGATTACTAGGATTCTGAATCAAAATTAGCTAGTTACATAGAGATGTCTTCCAGTAGCTTATGATTTCTTCATGTCAAGACTATGCTGGTTGTCTGAACTAGCACATAGGCAGTGTGGTTGCACATTGCTATTTCAAAGAGATGCCAATGGGAAGAAGTCACCTTTGGAGCACTGGTTCTCAAGATACCCACTGTGATAATAGCCAGTTACATATTGATTGTTTATTCAAATAGAGGATTAACTGCAGACTATTCCTTAGGCAGGTCCACTTCTGCCTTTCTGGAATAAGGAAACTATTTCCTCACTAGCAAGTAAAGCATAATGATCAGCAGCAACCACATGTCATAACACAGCATCTGTTTTGGTTTTTCCCTAGTGCTAAGGGTCCAACCTCTCATAATCCTGAGGTTTTGAGGATTGACAAAGTCCTTTCACTTCTCAAAAGGATATGATTGTCTCCTTCTGAAATAGTGATACCTTCCTGCTGACAACTCCAGTAAACAGACTATTTCAGCAGCACACATCTGAACTGCGTCAGAGATAACAGCATAGGACATCATGTTTCACCAGTCCCAGATGTAACTAGTGGTTCTGTACTGCTTGAGTTTATTACAGCAGAACTAGTAATGCAACATTTTGTGCTCTTCTTTTCCCAAAGGTATACTGCACAGTATTCTCATAATGGTGTGTCCTACCATCCATCCCAGGCTTTCCTGGGGAAGGTTGGTTTTCTGGTCTGTTCACCCAGTTCTCACAGCTTTGTGTGATTCTGCGATTGCCATGCTATCTCTGCAATACCAAACCTCAATTTGAATAAACAGTGAACAAGTAATTGACTATTGTCACAGTGCATATCTTCAGAACCAAAGGTGGCTTCTGCCCATTATCTTCTCTTTGAAATAGCAGTGTGCATTCACTCTGCCTGTGTGATAGTTCAGACAACCAGCAGTAGCCTTGATGTGTCGGCATCACCCCTCAGAAAAGAGGAAGATAACAAATAACTGGTTTTCAAATTTCTCTGGCATTCTGATGTTAGTCATAAGAGTGCTGTTATGAGCAACTGGTGTACATCAGGCATAAGAAATGAGGAATAAGAAGTACACACTGTACTAGCACTAGTTTCCATAGGAACAGTAGTGAAACATCACACTTTTCCAGTTTTGGAAAAACATTCCCAGTTTCCTCCCAGTCTGACAGTGCCATTAGGAATGACAAAACACTTTGTCTGCTTTGGTTTATTTTGTACAAACATTTCTTTATAATCATAAGCAGATAGTGTCAAGACTGTCCTATTTGACAAGGTTACTCTTCTGCTCAGCCTCAGGAAGGAAAACAGAAAACTGTTTGAAAATTCACTGATCAGACAGGTGAGATAAAAGGTACTGTCATTCTCTGTCCCTGCAACAGGTCACAAGAGACAATCATAACAGCTTTTCATTATTTTCACAGGCAGCACTTTGAGACTGATTTGTCTTGTTACACTGCACTAAATCCATCCATCTGAAATTTTAAAAAGTTAAACAATACACATTATTTTGAGTATGTCAAGGCTTAGGACTGGTACTCCCCAATTTATGCTCCCACTGAGACTCCAAAACACATGCCACTTGCTCACTCCCTCTCCCTCTCCCTCTCCCTCTCCCCATTCTCTCGTGTGAGAAAAAAAAAGGAGGTAAAAAAGATAAAGATCACAGGCTGAGATAAGAACAATTTACTGGAAACAGCAATGACATAAGAAAACAAACAGTAACAATATTATTAGCAAAAGTGTACAAAAGAGAGTTATTCGAAATGGTCCCTGGAGAGCTCAACCTGCCGCCCTGACTGATCCCTCTGGCTTGGAATGTGCACTACCCAATCCCTTCCTCAGGCTCAGAACCAGTGTCACCAAAACTCTCCCTCCACCATGCTTCCCCAATTAGAAGGAACCCCTTCCTGGAAGAGACTCCCTTCCCCTGTCCCCAGCAATGACATGAGGTGGTGTACAATAACCTCCAGGTCCTGGCCATGCCTGCTTCCTCTGCCTGCTGCAGAAATTAAGTCTGTTGTGCCTGGGACCACATTATCCCCCCCTTATTCTGTACCATCCAGATCATGCCCAGATCCTATCCCTTCCAACTATATATATATATACACACAGACAAGCAACGAGCATCTTTTCCATAGCCACTGGCCCAATCCCTCCAAGTTGTCTGCTGAGTTCATTCAGTCCATGAGTGTGAGTTTTATCTGTCCTAGGTGTTTTCCAGGGCAGAAGGGCTGGTGTGCTGTTGGGTGGCTGCAAGCTGCATCAGGAGCTCACAACTGGTGTATCTGGTGCCATCCATCCTCACTGTCCTCAGCACACAATTGTGGCATACAGTGGCAGTGTCATTGGGCAACCAATATAATATAATATACAATTCAACATTACAGATTATTCTCACCCAAATATCAAATCCTCTTGAGGTACACATTGTGCTTCCCCATCCCTCTGCTTTACCCACCAAGTGCACACAGGTCCTTGAGCAAACCACATCCCACAGATGGGTTTGCCTTTGGTTGAAGCAGGACTAACCAAAACTGTCTTTCCTAGAACATTTCTCATATTCACCCTGGGGACTTTATTCCCTTCTGCAGTATATGGAGTATATGGAAGACTTGATTGGGTAGGGCCACCTCAATTGGTAGGGTTCTAGTGTTAACTAACTCAGTGGCCTTGGCTATGTCCCAATGACTGAAGGTCCCACCAACCATTGCTTTCACTGGTTTTTCACAGTCCACTGTAATGAATTCTGTCAGAGGCTGGTGCATGCCACAGAATATAATACACACACTCAATACTGTGCTCTCTGGCCCAGATGTCTATGAGGTAATTTTTTAAATATCCTCGTCCCACTTGCTTCATTTTGGGGTGGCACATCTCCACAGGGCTTGCTTTTCAAGACCCAGAATGCTGCTACAGGCAGTGGCATGAGGCACTGAGTACATCTCCAGCCATCCAGTGGTTGCTTCTACCATTGTAAGCACACTTACAGACACACCAAAAATACATTTATTAATAAGAATTCACAGACATAAGAAATAAATCTTGTCATTCTCTGTACTGAAGAAGGTGAACACAGGTGATGCCTTCCCAAGTGTTCTGTACCAGCACAATTCTGAGATATCTTTGAGCTGCCTATGTATACTGTCTTTGCTCTACGTTGGGTCTATAAACACTGATGCACAGCATGTCCTTCGTGAAACTCTAAATCCTAGAATTTTCCTTCTCACAAGTCTGAATACTACTGGAATTTCATATGCGTCTGTTAGTCGAGAAAATATGCAACTACAGGGCATATTTCCTCATTTTGTCTTCTTGAGCTCTCTGCTTTTCCCATCTAAAGTTATACTGTTTATATTTTGCATGGGAAAGTTGACTATGCTTACATAATATTGACAAAAGTGTCACGTTTCTTAGTAAACCAGAAAGAGCAATCTGTCAAGCAAAGAAACTTAGTTTAGTGCTCATTTTAATAAATCAGTATGCAGAGATGGCACTGTATAATCAAGCTTGGATTAACAGTTTAGAAGTCACACAGACAAAAAAAAATAACTTTTATGCCTCTTCAAAACCCAGGAATACATTGTTCAATCATGAGAAAGATATTTCCTGTAAAAATATTTTATGTTTGCCAAGAACCGAAGTCACACTGGGAATTTAAAAATAAAAAGCAGAAGTCAAGTGTTTGAGTTATTTTCTCATTGTACCTGCTGTTAAGGTACACTAATGTTAATGATTTCACAAAAAAAAGTAAAAAAAATTTAAAAAAAAATTGGTTGTAACTTCTTAAGAGGGGAAAAATGCCTCAAAGCTAAATTCTTGTGTGATCATCAAATTAACTACTAAGAATCATTATTTTGCTTTCATAAAGAATGGGTAATAAAGCAGAGATTTGAAGACTGTTAAATTGCCTAGAATTTTCATTAGGAAAATGAGTAGGGAAAAATTTAATCAAGATTTTCCAGAAAAAAATAGTGTAACCGTGGTATGTGTTCTCCTAAAAAGATAATTGGAAAATTCTTTTCAAAGACAGGTTGAAAAAAAATTTAACACTTTTGTTTCCAATGCACATAATAATCAAATAAAACATAGGATAAAGGGTTCTAATTTGTACTGAATGGAGATTTGATTCCTGTGGTCTTTACTCTTTATTGAAAGGAGAAAAATCAATCAAAAATATCTCAAACTAGAGCCAAAGGGTTGCTTCCCTACCACTGATAGTTGAAAAATGTGGGAAAATGAATGGTCTCCAGACATGATGCCTTAGCTTATCCTCTTCTGCTGTCCTCTCCAGGCTGCCCAACTCCAGACAGGATTTTGGTCTCTTCACAGAGTGGGGAAAATTCTAACTTTTGCAGCCATCCTGTGCCATTTCATCTTCCCTGGATTAAAATTAAAGATCAGAGCTACACAACTGCATTAGAACTCCTACCCTTGAGGGGAGGAGATATGACGGTACTTTAAAAAGCACAAGGTATCCATATTTTAACAGAGTTGTCTCAGATAAAATTCTTAGTGTAAAGATTTTTCACATGAGGACTTAGGTCTGGAATTTCAGAGTTGACTGTCTGGTCATAAAAGGATGTGATAATCCAGAATTTTACTAACTTTATACATTGAATTTACTGTCTAACCAGAGTATAGTTATTGTATAGTTATTCTGATGTGAACCAGATTGATACATCACCAGACTGAGACATCAGTGTACAGTTCTTTTGACTTATTTGATAGACTTAATGAACTCCATGCACAAAAGATCCCAGAATTCACCAGAACCAACACAAAGCATGATGGCACACATTCATTTCCCTATTCTTCAGAAGTGATTTATCTTGAGATTATTGCCCTCTACTCCCCAAAGCACACAGCATGCCATTAATTGAAATTCAATATACAGAAGAACTTCAGGATTGATTTTGCCATATATATCCCCAGCTCAAACCCACATTAGCAAGTATAAACAACTCTAAGCTCTATTTTATGTCTTGGTAACCTTTTCTAAGTGAGTTTACGTCTGAGAACAGAAGTTAACAAAGAAATGTGGCCTGCTGTATGCTTAAAGGGAACATTTTAGCAGGCGATAACGAGAACTTTGGACTTGCTGTCACTATCAATTCACAGCTGACTGTCAAGACATCTCAGCTACAAATGAGGTTGTATTCTCCAATTACAACTGTCATTCTCTCAAATACAACTTGGCTGGTGAGATGATACTCCATCACTAACTGTACATCTTATCCAAAATTGCCATAACCCATAAATGTCACGTCCTGATGACTCCTTATACAAAAAGAGTTATATATTTATTTATATACCTGCCCTACCAAATAAACCCAGAGTTCAGTGGACAGCTTTGTATACATTTTTTTTCTTCTGCAGGCTTCATTTTTGATTTTTTTTTTATCTGCATTAAAAGAGCAGGTTAACTCAAAGCACAGTGAAAAAATAAGTATATCTTCCTGTACCACTGTGATTAATTGTATCTTAGGATCTTATGTTAAACGTGCTATTTCTCATAAGCTTTCTGAAAACTGTCACACTTCTGCACAGGATTTCTCAAACTGAGATGAGGTCTTGTCAAGGTCCCTCCAGGGTTTCCCCCTTAGTGTAAATCACCATAAATAAAGGGCGGGGACTTCCCCGATTCGGATGCTTTTTAATGCAAAGCAAAATACCTTTGAGATAAGTTCCTCTTGTTTCACATTCTTTAAAAATAACAAGTTGCCTTGCAGAGGAATCATAATCAAAACTAGCCACTGACAGCTGTGGCCATTGAGGGAGATTACCACTAAAGGTCCAACATTCATTAAAAATGCAGCACTCTCCGTAATGAGTCTTACACTCGGAATGTCTTGACCTCTCTTTCAAAGCCAGCAGAGCAACACTGATTAATAGTACTCCTGCCCATTAAGTTCTACTTCAATGCTTATGGAAGACACAGATAAAAATTAAAAATGCGTTTGGAAGGGAGAAAAAAAAAGAAATCTTCCAATCCTGTTACTTTCATGGGACAAGTAGAGGCAATCTTGAAAGCTGAATCAGGCAAGACCCGAGGAATTAACATTACAGATATCATTACAGATGTTTTGGTCAGCCCTCAATGGGAAGAAAATAACTGAAAGCTGCTTCCTGTTTCACAATTCACAATAGCCTTTAAGCAACTGGAAATACGTATGAGATAAGCATGCTAATCCTACACTACTATAAATTCAATAAAATAATAAATTCCTTAGCTGTTCACAGCTGCTTGGTTTATGGGACAGTTATATAGGCTGTAAAAGGAGGACATACATGAATTAAACATTAAGATCTTTTCTTTGCTGAAATGTAAAAAAATCAAAACACAAATCCTAAAGGGTCATTTCCGTATCTTGTACATAGAATTCCATAAGTACTGGCCCAAGACACAAAATGTATGAATAGGGCAATTACTTCCAAATCCCACAAGTACTCACCAAGATTCAAAGCTGCAAGGTACAAATAAATAGATATAGGCTCCGTTACGAATCTCTGTGAGGCTGTAAGATCTTTCATGATCCTTAAATTCAACATCTGGTGCAATCATCAGAAAAGTATCTTCACCTTCCTTGACAGTGTTTGATGATTTTGTACAGAAATATGATGACAGGTTGATTTGTTTATGCTTCATGAAACCAAATCCTGTATTTTATTGTCTCCCTAAAAATACTGCTTGGCTATTCTTGGTTTTAGAATAGAAAAATAGAAGAATAACCAGTTTGATTATTCTTCTATTTTTAATTTTTTATATACTAGACAAGATATTAATTTGTTAAAGCAATGCAAGAAATAAAGCATGCACACACATACTTCAGACAAGCTCCTTCAGCAGTAGATGAAAATCTGTATATAATTTGAAAGAAATAATTCTAATTCCAGTTCAGCTCAGAATGATTTTTTCAAGCTATGCAAAATCCAAAGTGTATTTCTTCTGAAAACTGTGTATTATAAAATACAGTAAATTTACAATGTAAAATACAAGATAAAACATAATCTTTCATCAGTGCACCATCTTTAGGATTCCTCATATCATCTTGCTTTCCAGGGCACATGTTCTGCATTTGACAAGAGCAGGCTGAGGTTTAACATATTTTTATCAGCTGTTCCACACCTCATTTGCCCTTACAAAGAGGGCAATCTTTATCTTCTACAGAAACCAAGCAACTCCTGCCTAATAATTGAATTATAGTCGCAGTTATCTTCTGGAAGTCTCTTAAAATAGTAAAAAAAAAAAACCCAGAAAACAATTTCAGCATAGCTTGGGTAGCAAATACAGAAGCACTTGGGAACAACAAAAAATGAAGTAATTATTTCTCATCAAACTTTTTGCCATCAATTTTCACAGAGCGACACTGCAAACAGTCTGTAACTGTGGCATGAATATGACCCATAAAAAAAAATCTTTAAAACTTTATTGTCATAGATATTTGGAAAGGATGAAGCTGGAAGGCTATTTCTAAGGTAAAAAAGTGTGGACTTCTGAAATAATAATAATATTAAATAATAAATGCATCATTATAGGAACAAAGAGATACCATAGATATCAAAAAATGACACATTTTCAGAATATTTATAGATGATAAAATCAAATAGCATTCTTAATTTCAAGTAATTTGAGCAGCTACAAAAACCAGGGAGACTTCAATTAAAATTCTTAACCCACACCTTTCAGAATCACTGTGATCACTAGGATTTTGGCTTCATGATGCAGGGAGGTTCAGTCATACATTCTGATAGCCCAAATCTAAATCATGACACAAATTGATCATTTCAGTGATCATGCTTTCTCACTTAGCATAGGCTTGCAAAGGCTACTTGTAAAACTAACATCTCTTAGGTAGCATTTTATCACAAAATAGTAAATGTAATTTCTTAAATGTGCATCAGACTGTGCACAATAAATGCTCTGAAGTTATTATATATAGTTATATATATTTGGATTCTACAAATTTGTATACTGTTTGGGCAGAAAACATATGGAGCTGTGTTTCTGGCAAATAAGACTTCTAGAAGGCACGCTAGATACTTTACAGGCAACATCTAATGTGGTACACATACTTGCTCCTCTCCTGAAGATTATTTTGAGGTAATCCATGGCAAGGGGCATCATTAATTCGTTTTTATTACTTGACACATGGAGTTCACTGCTCCTAAATTGTCATGGCCAACTCCTCTCTTGGCTTGACCAGCTTTGCATGGCCCTCTGTGCTCCTCCCCAGCAGCTAAACCTACACACTGCTTGAGCCAGCAGGAATGTTCAGATTTGACTGGAACATTAAAAATTGATAATGATTTAGTTTCACACAATGTTTCTAATCTGATTGTGGCATATAGATCAGTAGGAACTGCACCAAAGACATGAGTGCCTGGCCAGAGGGTGCTGCCATCCAGCTATTCCCACAGAAGATGCTCACTTCAATTCCCCAGTGCAGGAGAAAACCCAGTGTCAGGCTTTGTCATAACACACTCACCAGTCTCTGGCCAGATGTGTTGATCATGGGTTTAAGTTCTTGTGGAAGCAAAAACTCAAAACAAGTCTCAAAGATCTAGAACATCCATTTCATGCAAAGTGCCAATGCAGGAAACCAGAATTTACTAGGAACTAAAAGAGAAAATGGAGAGATGTATTCATTCACTTGAAATTCTTCTGTACCCAGAGCAGCAGCATCATCTAAGGGGAAAAACAGCTGCTGTCAGGGCCCTCCCCACTACTTTCTTCTCTCTTATAATATCAACATTCCTAAAAAGTAACAATTTTAGAGCTTTTAAAAAATAAAGTTCACATTGTACAACCTCAACCCAGGCACTTAAAGCATTGAAATCTATTCAACTTAGCATGATATTCAGGCCTTGAAAGTGGCATCACATTTCTTGGCATCTATAAAAAATCGTTATGCATGGCAGAGCTCTAGATACTGCATAAGAATGTGCAATGTTGTGTTCTATGAGGTCATAACACAGTAAGCTATGCCAGAGGCAAAGTAGTCTGTCCCATTGGGAAATGGGATTATTGTCTCATAAAATAATGGTATTACTTTTGTCCTTGTATGGCAAATATTTAAGATGAGGCTATGTTTTTCCTTCATTAAAATCCTTTGTACTATTTTTTCCTTCAATGGTTTTCTTTTTCAGAAGTTTTCACAAATGTTCTGTAAATGTACAACTAGGCAGGCAGCAAGGAAGACAGGGTGTTCCAAAAGTTCCCTCTCTTTGGCTTTACAATATTCTAATCTATATTATAAATAATGGACCTGAAACACCCTGAAAACTAATTTCATGAATCTCAAAATGCTCCTTAGTAGAGAGATCAGACTTCTCATTTCTGCAGAACAGCTAAAACTTTACCTCCATTCAATATCATATTAATCCCTCACAACTGGATTTCCTTATAGACACTTAATCCTGCCCATAAAAATGGGATCCACATGTTATTACAGTGACTCAGAGACTTAGATTCTTGTTCTCCAATAATGCTAGAAATTGTGACAGCATTTTCCTGTCATAGTCTATACATGTTTATTGCATTTATCCACCTCACTTATTCTGTCAATAATTACTACTCACTGTAGTTGTTGCACAATCAGAAGAAACAGTTGGATCAACATTGAGCAGACTAGCAAACCAATGAGGCTCAAGTTTTCTAAGGGTGTAGCTACATTATAAACCATCATGGTGCAATGAGAAAAGGATATATGTGCGCAGTGTGTCTCTGCTGATAGTGAAATCACAGAATGGCTGAGGTTGAAAGGGACCTCTGGAGGACATCTGGTCCAACTCCTTTGCTCAAGAAGGACCACCTAGATCTGGTGGCCCAGGAACATGTCCAAATGGCTTTTGAATGTCACTGAAAAGGGAAACTCCACATACTCCAAGGTTGTGGTGGTGCTGGCCTAGACAGAATTCATTTTCTGGCAGCTTGTATGGGGCTATGTTTTGAATGGAAGGAACCACTTGATTTTCAGCTTGTGCAGATCTCCTCTTGTCCTGTCTAGACTGGGAATCACTGAAGAGAGCATGGGTCCCTCTTTTTTCTTCTGTTTTATACACACTGATAAGATCCATCCCACCAGCACCAAACATTCACCCCTGAATTGTCCCAACTCTTTCAGCCTTTGCTCATAGACGAGATGCTCCAGTCCATCACCTTTGAGACTCTTCACTGGACTCCCTCCACTATGTTCCTATCTGTCTTGTAGTGGGGACCCAGAACACACTCCCTGTGTGGCCTCACAGTGCTGAGGAGAAGGATTGTGTCCCTCAGCCTGCTGAGGGACAGAAGGATACCATTAGCCCAGGATATCATTAGCCTTTTTTGCTGTGAGGGCACAACTGGCTCAGTGTTAACTGTGGTCCATGAGGACCCCGATACCTCCAAGCTGATTTCAAGCTGGGTGGCACCCAGCACAAATTGGTGTATGGTGCAAAATTGCTGGTCCTAGCACCCTAGTGGTGATACATTTCTGGGCAATTGCCCTGGGCAGATACCCCGGTGGCCTCAGCAGCACACTGCAGCACACAGCAGCACACTGCTGGAGGGCTCTCTGTCCAACCTGGACGTGGGCAGCTACAAATGTGACATGAAGTAAAACGTCATTCCTGGTTCCAGCTGGAGGGAAAACACATAAAGTGCCAAAAGGTATAGGTCAAAGGCATAACAGAAGCCTCCAGGAAAAGATGCAAGGCAAATTACCAACAGCAAGCAGCCCTTTCGCAATCAAGTCACTAACATAGGTGCACTACTAGAGCACCTGCATATTTCTCAGGCATAATCGACCTCTTGATGGGTTAAATGAAGGTGCCCCATCCACCTCAGTCAAAAATCTACAAAATGTTGTCCCAAATTGCTGTCATGCAACATGTTATAACATGATCTCATGATGAGAAGTTCCCACTGAAGTCCAAGTGTCATTACCCACGCCAGGGTCTGTGTGGGCAGCAGCACCCCCAGGCCTGCCACTGGCCAGCACAGAGGATTAAACCCAATCCTCTGCAGGTCCTGTAAGCTTTGACAGCACTACCCTGCAAGCTGCTGTCAGACTGTATCCAGCTTTTCTGCCCCATGGGTAAAGGGCCTTGGCAGGTCATGATGTGAGCATCACCTTTTCACCCAGGATACTACCAAGGGGGTGGTGAAGCTGCTCAAGAGGGTAAGAGCATCCATAACTCCCACACTGGGCAGAGGTCAACTCGGATACCCTGACAGGCATCCAGCAGGACCATGGGGAGGTGTGGCCCCTGCAGCTGGGCACAGTTAGCAACACAGGGTCCTCTTTTGAGAGAATCAAATTTACTCCCCTACAGAAGTTACCAGTTTATTCCTCAGACTTACTCAACTGTGATACTAGTGGTTTCAGAGTTGCCTGTGTTCATTAGATGGGTTATTCAGTGCAACAAGAGTATGGCATAAAACAGGAGTTTAGAGATCCATTTCTCTTTTAAAAATGAGCTATTTTTCCATTCTCTCCTTTCCCCGTGGGTCTGTGTGCTAGTTCAAAGAAAAAAGTTGAAGGTGTGATTGAGTTTGCACTACTGTTTAGTTTCCAGCTGAGAAAGTCTGATGGCAACAGCTCACTTCCAAACAATGAATAACAAAAGAAAATTATTTCAACTAAGAAAGCTCAGCATGACAACTAAATACCTACCATAACAATTTAAATAGAATCTCCCATTAGTTTTAGAGTGCTGTAGTTCAGTGATTTCAGAGTGGACCGGAGAAAAAATAACACTTGAAACTTGTATAAAGTTTTCTTTGTCATTCAGTCATCATTACTTCTTCAAAGAGTTGTACATAATGTATCCATTTGCATGTTCTATATTACATTTGAAAATCATCTGTACATGCATCTGTTTATGACTTGCCATCTCTTAGCTAAGATGATGATTGGCAGGAACAGAGATGCAGATTCTCATTTGCACACAGAAATATTACTGTGCTGAAATGCCAATTATTCAAAAAAGAAAAAAAAAACCCAAAACCTTGTATTTGCAAAAGAGACAAAGGAGTATTAAGAAAGAAAATTTAATGACTAGAGCTCATCTGTTCATCTTTCTCTAGAATGCAATTTTGTGTTACCCCTGCCTTTTATATCAGGAAGAGAGAAATGGACAAATTGTCTGAAATTCTACAGGGAAATCATCATAGTTCTGAAAATACTCAAGGTTTACAGTGACCCCACTTACTATGCAAAACCAGGTAATTATAATTATTAAACTAGTGCCTGTGTGTGCCAAGTTCAGAAACTTTCAATCTAACAGTAAAATCACAAAAAGGGAAATTAATTTGAAAAACGCCATTCATTAAAAATAATAAACCTTGTTTTAAAATACATTAAAAAATAATTTCCTCATTTCAAAATAATTATTGCCCTAGCAATCTAAGCCAAGGCATAAGCTGCCCTTATCATCACAATTCACAGCAATTCCAATAGAGAAGGACCTTCAGAGTCCACCACATCCCTGTGTTTATGTTGCAGACATCATCAGCATCAGCCAGTTACAGCCTTGCTACCAAATTCCAACCTGCCATATGCATTTGAAGGCTTGCTTACAAACAATTCCTCCATTACCTTCATAATGCTCTCCACATTTTTACAACGTTAACACTTCCCTTTCACCCTCCTACACTTTCTTCTCTTTGATCCTACACCGCTGGACTTCTGACCAACACTTAAATGTAAGGGCAACATACTCAATGTAGTCTAAGACTTGTGGACCCCTTACATTTCAGATAAATAAACAAACCCCAGGGTTTTATGCATTTTTAATGCAGGATTTAGACAGTATCCCTGAAGTTTCAGAGAAACAGCTCTCCTTTTATCAGGAAAACTTCAATGGTTTTGTCATATATTCCTAGTACAACTCTTAATGATGTTCCACATTTTAATTTGTTCATTTAGTATTCCTGTCACCATTCACCTGAGACAGTTCATTATTTTATTCCTAAATAATGACCTAATCAAGACAGTTAAATAAAACTTTCCTTGACTGCATAATAGTAAGCCTTCCTTGCTAATATTTTACCCTTAAATGCCACACACTAAACTAGAGAGGAGCCTGCATTCCTCTAAAGTAATCTGCTACAGCTTCCACACTATAAAATCAGAATTAATACATCTGGGGTTTTATTATACTACATTAGTATAACATCAGATTGTCTTATTTTTTCTCATTAATCTCAGAGGAAGATAAAGCAGCCTGTTTAGTGTTCAAGAAGACCTGGGTGTGCTTTCCTTCCTAATTTACTCTCTGATGTCGATAAACACTTTAAGACTTAATTTCTTTAACAAAAAGTTATTTGGCCAAAATTTAACCTAAAGTAAACTTAAAACCTTGTCCATTTACCTTATGTTTTGGTAAAAAGCAGGTATTAAATACATTTTTGTTGAAAATTATGTTTTGCCAATGTCCTCAAGCAAATATTTTCGAAGCAAAATTGTAGCAGCTAATTTTAATGCATCCATTAGGATGCCTTCCATTTTAGGAACTTGAAGAGCAGCAGAGAGGAAGCACACTGAGTAAGGCTCATTTGTCTGTTATGAATATCTCATTTTGTAAGGGCTCTATGAGAACAAATTTATAATGTTTTCATGTTCCAAACACCTAAGCAAAAAGTAATTCTCATTTAAGTTGACCCTCAGGTTAATCACATATCATAGCCATTTTTCATTTCAGTCTCATACATTTTTTGTCAAAAGGATTATTTGATACATTATTGAATGGAAGAGAATGCAAAGAAGGCATTCTAAGATTACTTTATTTACCATGGCTTTCAGGCTGCTGCACCTCAGTCTCCAAACTGTTGCATGCTGCATGAGCAAAGTACAAATGCACAAAGGAATTGCCAGAATGAGGTGTAGCTTCTAAAGACGAAACTGGATATGATAAATTAAAAAATTGACCTTGACATTTTTAACTTGTTATAAGGTGTCACAAAACCCACTCAAAAAGCTCCCAAAACTTTTTTATGAACAGCCTGAACAATTTAAGGAATCTAAATTATATTATGGATAGACTTTTCAGAAAGTTTTAAAGCAGTGTTTTAAAAATCAAAATTTGTTTAAAGTAAATGAGAGCCAAGATCCAGGATAGCATGTCATCTGAAACTTAATATGATTCTTTAATCTGTTTTATGACAGCACAATTTTTAGAGTCACATGTTGTAAAAGCATAAACCAAAATGGTTGCAGACCTGAATTCAAAAGGCAGCCCTGCCTTCTTTTGTACTTACAGAAAAAGTGACAGGAAAGCTAGATCAAACTGCTCTAAATCAAAACTCCTTGGCTAAAAATGCAATAGGTTTGGGTAAAGACAGAGATAATAAGACACTTCTGCTATATATTTGAGTCAACTGAAAATTAATCTTTATGTATGAAACTTAATTTTTTGCATCATCTGCAACCTTAACAGTATAGCTGAAAGCAAGATGCAAGAAGCATTTACTTGCCATGCAGTGTTAATACAGATTAAATGGATTACAGGATCTACAGATCAAGACACCTTCTTCACTTACCACACTGTTCTCCAAAATTTCTTCTCCCTGAGAAGGAGAATATCAATGGCAATATGTATGGTCATCTTTGTTCTGAGTGCGCAGCATTGGCTCACAGACAAATCAAGGACACACCATGGCACACAAGTCCTTCTCTACAAAGATATTCTCCAGCTTTTCCACATGCTGAGCTCTACAGCATAAATGGTAACCGGAATTAATGGTAAATTTACACCCAATAGAACTATCTTTACAGGTGCTAATAATTCAAATCATTCACTGTGAGTTTTAGTCTCACAAAAAATATACCTTCACCATCAGGGAAGAGAGACCACCCAGTCAGAATAGGGTTTGGCTGGAAGTTTCATAAAGGATTTTTTTCCTTTTAACTTTATTAATAAACAGGAGTAAAATGACTATGCAAAACTCTAAGTCTCAACTATTTCAATTATGAAATAATGTTATTTTAATAATGAAATAATTATGAAATAATGAAATTGCACCATTTTCTCATTCTTTAACAGGAAAAATCGCTTGTCCAGGATTTTTCCACATTTTTTAAGTCATAATAAGTCTTTGTGGTAGATTTTCTCTCCAGTGTATAAAAAAGAGCAGTGAGCTGGGGGTCATCACAAGACAGGATGTTATGCAGTTTGCATGAAGGAGCTAGAGCCAACATTGCAGGAAGAGAGAAGCTGGCTCTGCTTTCTCTCTCTTGACTGCATGGGAAAGCAAGTCTGTTAGCTCAGGGGGAACAGAGATTTCACATCATTCTCCTGACAGCAGAAATCAGTAATTGTCTATCTGCCTGCAGCAATACAGGAAATTGAACATGGTTCTGCAACTCAAGTAAGCAGAGAAAAAATGGCATCTTCAAAATACTTGAGGAGTAGAAACATTTCCTACAATGTGTTAAAGTTCAATAGGGACTTTAAAGGTTCAAAACTGAACTGCTGTTAGGAGCTATGTAGTATGAAATAGTCTGTCTTCTGGATAAAGAAAAATTAGGAAGGAAAAGAGAAATTCATGGGAAATGGCAAAAATTTGCATTTCAAGTCTGTTTGATAAGTATTTAATGAGCCAGGCTTTCAGATATGTTGCATATATATTCTTAAACATAGATACAATCCTATAGCAGTTTAAAAAGAAGACAAGGAGAGAAATAATTGTGGTTACTTGTTTGTTTATACCTTGGCCAGAGTTTCAGGGTCCATAACCATAAATCTGAAGTAAAAGCCAAGCATTTCTATTTGAGTGTGTGAAACAAAGTATCTGAGAACAGATACCAAACCTTGGCTCATCTGCACATAAAAATGATTTCATACTATACCCTGGCTTGCCTTTAATATTGACCCTGATTTATGGTGATAGGATTTGGGTTTTTTCAGGCACTTCCAGGAAGCCCTTTAAGCAACATCCAGAATTAAATATTTGGGGCTGCTTATTCTCTCCACAATTAATGGCACGTAAGATTTTTATAGTCTTACTCTCTGCTTCTGAGAAAGTGACATGCCCTGTTCTTTCCCCTTTCTGTGTGTAAGAAAACAGCTCTTCTTGTGTAGACACAGTTCCTGATATTTGGAGCTGGTGAAAATTATTAAACACACCAAGCTGCAAAAATTTCCCTTGTGCTGGTTAAATAAGCATATAAGAAAATGATATGAGGAAGCTGTTATATTATTTGATTTGTTGTAACTGAAACCAAAGGAGTGTGGTTTGTTCTTATAACCCAATTCAGCTGCAAACATCCATGCAATATAATCCTCTGACTAGTTCAGAGCAATCACTGCTGTTGCAAATTTTATTTGTGCAGTAGGTCAGCCTTTGTATGTACAATTTGCCAGAGAGAAATGGAAGAATGGGCTATAGATACTTCTGAATGCTCCTTAGCATGTAGTCTGTATACAACATACGTATACAAGGATATTTTGCTGAAATATTTTAGATGCTGGGTAAGGAGCAGCATTTCATGCATGGAAAACATTTTCCTAATTTTTAGTATCCATCACTCTATGGCTGCTAGCAGTGACATCCAAACCCCAGTACTTCTACTGACAAGAGCACCTTATTTTAAACTTCAGCCTAAAAGCACAAATTCATTTATAGAAGACAGAAACAGAATCTGAAAACTATCCCTGTCTTCAGAAAATCTCTGTGTTAAAATGCTCTTAAACAGGTCTTCCTTTCCAAATGCTGGTTTTAATTCTTGGAAATAAATAATAAGCATGCAAGCTTGATGGAAAAGCATGTATAGATATCAGAGGTATAATAATGTCCTCCTGATATCTCACTGGGTCAACAATTAGGTGACATACACAGTGTCTTGTTCTAAAGTGGTCAGAAACTGCTGACAAAGGATTAGCTATGACAGAAACCATTAATTACAGAACAGAAATTCATAAATAAGTTAAACAAAATAAAACACAAGGTATGATAGTCTAGAAATTAGGTACACCAATAAAAGAAATCTTTGTTGACCCTTAAAGACAGACAAATGGCTTTGCAAGCTCCAACATTACTGTGGTGTACAGTTCCCCTAATTAAGGTCCTCCTGTTACCTGCAGCCCTCCTCAGGGTGCTGAGGCCAGCAGAATGACTCTAGGTAAATTCACAGGACAGAGAGAGCACATCAAGAACAGAGGACTTGCTGCCTCAGTGAGAGTAGAGGCTCAGGCTGCCCCAAGCCAGGCACAGCCAATTCCAGCAGCCCCAGTGCAGCCCCTCAGTCCCATAAGATAATACCCAATAGAAAAACACAGTCCATACTCACATTTACCATCATTCATGAAAACCTGTGGATAAAGATACCAAAAGCAGGTATTCTTTTGCCTATTTTTATCATAAATCTGGCACTGGAATCCTGTCATCCCCTCTTAGGATGCTGAAGTTGAAAATCCAGAGGTAAATGAAATACAGAATTAGAATATTATCATGTCACTGCACCAATTAATGAGCACCATAGGTTAATAAGGGTAGCTATAGATCCATTACATTATATTTAACACTGCTGTTTCAGTAGAAGCTTCATTGGTAAAACCTGCTGTGAATATCTCTTGGTTCACATTTCACAGGGAAGAAAATATCAAAGAATGGTCAACAGAGTAACACAACTCAAACTGGCCTACGAAAAAGTCACAGCTAGTGACCTACAACAGCAAGAGAATACAATCAGGTAAAGATACTGAGACAGAATAAAACTGAGCAGAACAAGTTGCTCATTTTCTGGAGGAGAAAAAGTGGATTTTCTTTTAAACATAGTGCCATTGCTTGTTAATCCTGATCATCATGGCATCCTCTTTTTAAAAGGAAACTCTGGTAGTGAAAGTCTCAATGCAGCTTGACTTTTACAAGCTGTTTGAATTTCAGATCTTTTTTCCAAATATTTTTCACAGTATTTGGGACATTTAAAAACTACTATTTTTACAGAAGCAGCAGCAATTTTAGAAATTTTAAGTTCTGCCAGTGGGAACAATGCCAAGCAGAAAAAAAAATAAATCTTAAGCTGTATTAAGATTTAGAAATAGAGCTACTTTTATTAAAGTGTTCTGTAAAGCCCTTGAGCTTTTTGTGTATCAATACAAACCCAGGAGTTTCAGATCTCTGCAAGGTTTAAAAGTCAAACTCTGGTGAAGTAAAATGGAAGTGATGATTTGAGAGGCTTCTCTCAGGTTAAAATTCTAGGAGAATAGGAGTATAGTACAGGTGAATATGCTTCCTAGGCAAGTGAAACAAGTCCCCTATGGTGAAGTAGCTGCTTCTCCATAGCATGGAGTCTTATTAGTAAAAATTAAAGACACTAGAATCACAAAAGGGATTCTAAGACAAATAAATAATAAACTTTCTTTAAGTAAATAATATACTAGAAGGAAAACTGTCAAATTGAAGAAAATCACATCAGGTGAATAATCCAATAACTTGTTTTGAGATTGATGTCACCTACCATTTTCCCTAACAGCTCTAACAAAATAATGGGCAAGTACTAATTACATGCAAGTGAGAAATTACTGATAACACAGAAAAAGATCAGAGTAGTATCAGAATTAAAGGACTTTGAAGAGAGGAGTAAGGCACACTAAATGTTCAGTTTTATGAAATGCAAACCTTTTTATTAAGAGATTAGTATAAAGGGACTTACAAACAGTAACATTCTCAACAGGAAATAACTGAAGAGGAGATGGATTTGCATGTATTGATTAGCCAAGGGTAAGTATAAGCTACCAGAACAAAGTAGTCATGAGAAAAGCAAATACCAGGTGAGGTTTCAGTGTTGGCAAGAGGTGTGTATTCACAGCCACAATCAAGGCTCCTCAGTTTTTCTGAAGGATGACTTCTTTGGACAATGTCCTCAGGCACATGGTGAGAATCTTGGGGATTTGCTGTGGGGGCCCAGGAGTGGACATCAATGATGCCTATGTTTCCTTTCCAGCTCAGGATATTTTATGATTCTATGATTCACTACAACAGATAACTTCCAAGCAATTCATCATACAACAAAATAAAGGAAATATCCCTTGCCTTTTCTCAAGGTGCAAAGAGCATAATTCACTGTGATTTTACAAAATTACACAAATATAATTAAAATATATCAAATGTCCTACTTAGCTTTAGAAAGACAGGAAAAAAATTACTTCCCTGAGTCGAAGGAAGTAGTGCTTCAGATCAATCAAAAACCCACAGGCAGAGTGCCTCTTAGGTGCCCTCATTTAATGTTTTAGCTGTGTTCTGCTGCAGTGATTTGTCACTTTTTTTGTCATAATGTAAATAAAATTCACAAATACTACAGTTCCATGAGAACCCTGCTTTGTGATGCAAATGAAGAGCTTATGAAAAAAACTATGTAATAAAACATGACATGGTTCAGAGATACATCACAATTTTTTCTCAGAGTAAATGATTTTCTGCCATGTTATTTCAGTGTAAAACTCCTACTTAGAGAACCAAGTTTTGAGTAGTTTAAAGGCTTGCTTATGACCTTTAAACCTTAACTAGAAGTGTTCTTTCTACTCTTGTTAGTCATAAGCCATTTTCTCTATTCAGGCTCAGAACATTTGTTATCTGCTCCCCAAGTCTTTATAAACTTTATAAACTTCATAAACAAGGATGTTCTCTATTCCATAAAGTCACAGCTAACTTTAGATCCTGGATTAAAAATACATGGTCTTACTTAATATTATGAAAAATTGTGTATAATCTGATATTACCCTAGAGACTGCATGTCTGAAACACCATCTTTTTGCACTCTTGCCTACAATTCTACATTCAGCATATGTGTAATGACACGTAGGGAGGTTGTTTAGCCTGGTAAAAAGGAGGCTCAGGAGAGACCTTATCAGTCTCTACAACTGCCTGAAAGGTGGATGTAGCCAGGTGGGGGCTGGTCTTTTCTCCCAGGCAACAAGTGACAGAACAAGAGGACAGTCTTAAGCTGCACCAAGGGAAGTTTAGGTTAGATGTTAGAAAGGAATTCCTCACTGAAAGAGCGATTGGGCACTGGAATCGTCTGCCCGGGAAGGTGGTGGAGTCACCATCCCTGGGCGTGTTTAAAAGAAGACTGGAGGTGGCACTCAGTGGTTGATGAGGAGCTGTTGGTTTAGGTCATAGATGGACTTGATGATCTCAAAGGTCTTTTTCAAGCTAATTCATTCTGTGATTCTGTGGCAGCTCAGGGCCTTGACTCAGTTTGATTACAGGGGCCAAACTACAGCTTAGAGTAGCAGCTCCCAAAACTGCTCTTCCCATCTCCTCACCTCACTGGTCTGCACTCTGGTCTTTGAACCACTGCTTGCTCCTACCTTTACACAGAGACTGCAGCTTTTACCTGCTTACAGTCTACTCTATCCCTATCTTCTCAAGCTCCTCCTCAAATGGTAACTCACTTTACCTCCCAGAACAACTTCATGATTGAGAAGTGCTCCTGTTATTTAAATTTTATGTACTAGCATAAAAATTATATATATTATTCAAGCAATTAGTGACCTTAAACAGATTTCCACAGCAGAAAAAATTGTCCTTCATTTTACTTCAGAAGAGGAAAAAAGGAAATAAACAAATAAAGCCAAAATAATTGGCAGAGCTAATGAACTACTACACTTTTATTCATCTCTATATAAAAAGGACCAGAATGTTTTTCTGGGTACTTCTATGCTAGGATAAAAGATTTTTTTCAAATTAAATAAGTATTTCTCTGTTCCATACAAATGAGAAATGTTCTCAGAACAGATGCATGTACAGTTTTTCATGCATGTAACATTTAAAAGTCATTACTACATACACCATGAAGTATTTGATGCATGAATGTTAAAAATCCATAAAAGCAGAAAAAATATTTTCAGCAGAAGTCTAGTTCTTTGACTTTTCACACATCTCACACAATTACTATCCATTAATAGAAGTAGAATATAAAACAATGCATGCAGCAGTACTGTTAGATATTTTAGGACACACATGAATAAGTGAAAAATGTGGCATACCAACAAAAAAAAGCAAAATTTAATGAGGAAAAAAAAACCATAAAAACTAAGTTGCATTAAGTTTTTCAAGTGGCTGATTGAACCTAAATATTTTCCTACGATAGATGAAAATGTCCTTCAGCGGCATTCAAAAGGACAACCTGCTCAAAAACAGTGTTCTCTTTGATGAGAAACCTGGAATAAATTATTTCTACTTTTCATGTTTCACAAGAAAAATGCTTTAGACAAGCAACAGGACTCTGAAAACTGCCTTCCACACCTTTTAAAGACAACTCCTCTCAGCAAGCATCCAGGAAGCAGTAAGGCTATTAACTTACAGCTTTATTTGCAACATCTTGGTTTAGCAAGATGTTCTCCAAGAAAAGAGAAGTTTTCAAATAGTAGGGTTTGTATTGAATAAGACAGCATCATTAAGAAATTGACATTTTGTTCCTTTCTGGTTTTGGACAGCTGAATAAACTTTGCTTCTCATAGGTGCTGAGCTGACAGGCCAAACATCAAATCCATGTCAAAGGCGTGCAAGAATACATTGCAGTGTGAGCTGCAGGTTGAGCTCTGGAGAGGCAGGGGCCTCTGAGGCAAGAGGCCATGACCTACCAACCCTCTGCACAACAAAGGGCCTGGGGACCCTGGCCCAGCCAGGTGACCAGGTACTGCAGGTGTAGATGACTCCAGGCTTCCCAACGCTTAGATTTAGAGGGTACAAAAGCCCAGGGATTCCTTTGTTTGGGGTCCCTCCTCACAGGCACACAGCTTGAGCTGCTAATTTTGTTATTGCTCCAAGATTTAATTATTTTAAGGATCAGAACCGATAAGGGAAACCTGGGGTTAGCCCAGTGAGGAAACACACAGTGTGAGTGTGGGATGTGCAGATGTGAAGGGACCTCAGTGCCAGTTTAGGGGGTGCAAGAGTGGCTCCTGGATGGTTGGACAGGGAAGTTTCCTTAACAATGGGAAAGTGACAGTATTGACACTACTAAAACTTCACTATCAACCAGATGCACCCTCAGATTTGTAAGATCATATTTGTAATAGAAAACTTCGCTGTCACCAGGTCAGTTGGTGGTCCATCTTGTGGCACCATACCACTTAGGCTTTAGTGACCTTGGGAAACTTTCCTGACTGACCATTTGGGAGCCACTCTTGCAGTCCCACTTGCACCACCCCAGACTTACTGCTGGAACCAAACCACCTTCACACTGAGCAGCTCAAGTGAACACCTCTGGCTCTGGTTCCTTTCAGGAATTCAACTCTAGTGCAGCAACACAATTAAAAGCCAGGCTGGGTGCCTCCAGGCTTTTGTACCCTTACAGTCTGAGCACATGTTCCTCACACACACTTCATGCCCCTTAAATGTCCTTATGTTCCAATGGTGATTTTGGGCCTGGCATTTTCTCCTTGTTCATTTGAGTCACACAGAATCTCTGTGTGACTGGACAGCCAGCCCCACAGGCCCCTGTGTCCTTTGTTAGGGAAAGGTTGGTGCCAGGTCATGGATTGCTGCTGGGGGCTCCAGCCATATCTCCCCACCCAGGGCACAACCTGCAACTTGCACTGCAGCTGCTCACTGAGCTGCCTGCACAGGGAATATTCTCCAGCAGTGAGTTCTAGAGATATTAAGTCCATCACATTTTTAAGTCTTGAAAGAAAAGCTACACAGCTATTTTATCAGAGCATGGTAAAAAGCAGTCTTCTTCAACTCATGCCACATTTTCCTCACATTTTCTACTTATCCTCCAGACCTCTATAATTTTTTTATCAATCCCAAAATTTCTTCTAAATCTTTCAAGGACTATTCATAAATTATGTGCACGATGCTGAAATTGTAGTCTACCTTTAATATTCTCCATTCAGTATCATCTGTAATTTGGTAGCCTAATTAAAATGATTCATAGTTCAAATATTCCTCACTAACTGTTTAATTCTATAGATAGCTTCAATAAACACACTGTTTGTAACATTAATGTACAGTTTCATATATGACATTTAAACAGCATAAATTTAAAACACCATTATAGTACTTGTATGGTAATAAGACCAGAATTCTATAAGAATGACAAATAATGCAAAATAGGTAATTTGTGGAGCCTCAGAAGCAATTTAACAAGTTCAACTTGAATGCTAGTCTGTTTGTTGGGGGTTTATAACCATGAGTTATGTATGAAAAGGGATATTGCCTCTCTCCTCAATTTGTTCTTATGCTAGTAGATCATGACTGAGAACTCTAACTCAAAATTTTATTGTTTAAATACTCTTACAACTGTATAAAACCACCCATGTTTCAAAGAGATCTAGTTTAAACAGTATTGAGTCCAGGAGCTTCCCAAACCATGGTGGCAGTGACCTAATTAAACTCTTCTGCATTATCTGAGACTCCAAGCCTAAGCATTCAGAAATCTATTCCAGGTCCAATCTTCTACTTACATAACACCAATTTTCTACTTACATAACAAGAAAGTTTCATTGCTTCCAAGCAGGAAGACATACATCAATTTCTGATAAACTGAAGAACATTCTTTATTCCAGACTAAATTATTTTATCAAAATCCAGTGTATGTCAAAAGGGAATGTTTTCACTCTCTTAAAAAATTCAGTCTTGTCAAAATCATGTTCACTGGTTGAAAGCCAAGAGTATCTCACTGTCTGTCATTATAAGTGGATATAAAATAAATACCACATTTGAAAATGAAAATTTTGTTATTACTTCTATGAATGTTAGTACAACTAGACAAAGTAGGAGCAATGAGGACTTTCTTTCAAACTGTATCTCACTAACACATTACATGTTTCTGAAAATACTTCATTCACCTGTTAATTTTTATTAGTTATGATTAAGAGGAAATTACTCACTTTACTAATTGAAAGAAACCTGCAGTTCCTCCTAGTAACCCAAAGCAACAGGCAGCAGTTTCTTACATCCCCAAATTTAATTCTATTCTGTGTCATTAAACCTATTTCAGCCCCTTTGCTATCAGAATTCCACAATTCAATGATAAACTGACAAATTTTCTGTGTTTAAGGATTAGGAAAAAATCATATTAAATCATTTTAAAATAATCTAAGGTATCTATTTCCTTAATTTCAAGAATAGACATGAAAAATTGACTGTGCAGTTTTAAATTAATGGAAGCCTGCCTTACTCCTGCAAACTAACATTTTCCAGCCAGTCTGTTACAATACCACAGAAAATTAATGGCAGAGTGAATGACACTAAGTTTAGAATAACACTGTAAAACAAGGGCACTTAGTTCTCAAAAAGGATGTATCCAAAAAGAACACTGAGTTACACTCCAAACTACACAATCCATCAGCTGCCAGAGTTTCAAAGCTCCAGCTTTTTGCAACTGAACACGCATTTATCTCAGAAACTGTCTACCACTGACCTAGGAAAGTGACCTTTCTTTCTCTCCCATTGCTGAATTCACCAAGAAAACCTCTGAAATGCTTTGCCATTTCTTGGGACAGGAGTCAAAGGTCAGCAAAAATAATTTATTCATAAATGTGAGCAAAAGACATTTTATCTCCAGGAAACTATGCTAGCAAGCTATGAGTTAGTGCCAGATGAGAGGATTAAAAATTTCTTATGATAGGATTAATTAATGATATCTCATGCATCCCCACTGCATGATAAAATGTAGGATAGTTCAGCTACAAGGCAGGTTTATCAGAGAGGCTTAGAGATTTCAGAGCACTTTATCAGTGCTCCTCCAGCCACATAGAACAAAGGAAATTATCAGAACAATCTTATCACAGGTGTACTCTCTGTCCTCCCAGCAGTAAGATGTCTCAGACATTGCAGCAGATAGATCTGGTGTTTTTCTGCAGTCACATCTCACAAGCACCAGGACTGATTGATGATGTCAAAAATGCCATGCAAGTTGCAAACTAGTGCTGGGACATTCCATCAGGGAAGGGCAACTCTATATCCAAGAGATTCCAAGAAACATGGCAATTCTGCAGACCACTGAAATTTCCAAGCAGAAACAGTATCAAGTATTTTCTAGTTGTTTAACAGGCTTGGCAAAAACTGCTCACTATAATAATTGGGTACCAAGAAAAAAAATTACACTATGTAGTATGTTTGCATTCCAAAAAATAAAAGAGAAGTTTGAGTGGAACAGTCAGAACATTTGTACTAGCTAAAGATTTTGTTCTCTCCCTGGTTTTTATAAGTCTGTCTACTTCACCATCACCACCTGCCATCTGTCTGGATCTGATCTGGCAGCTCTCTGCTCACACTGCAATTACCATTATTTTAGCAATCAGCAGTGCTAAAGATGTGTCCTTTATTTCACATCACCAGCTAGCCACTTTATATCTCCTCAAGAAGAAAGCCTACAGACCTGGTTCCAGCCAGGACAGAGTTAATTTTTGCAGTAGGCAGGAGGTGGCATGGCTAGGGCCCAGAGGTTATTCAATACCACCTTGTGTCATCACCAGGGGCAGGAGAAGGGGTACCTTCTGGGGAGAAGTGGTTTCAGTCCCAGTCCTAGAGTGGAAGAAAGAGCCATCCAATATTGTCTATTGTTGCGGGGGTTTCCCCACAAATCGCTCCTTTCTTGTACCATCTTGTACCATGTCATTAATATTGTTGTTGTTGTTACTGCCTTCTTATCTCATTGCTGTTTACAGTAAACTGCTCTCATCTCAGTCCATGATTTTGGTCTTTTATGCCTCCAATTCTCTTCTCCAGCTGCCACAGAGAGGAGTGGGACCAAGCAGCACATGGTTTTAGTGGTAGCACTAAATTGGAGAATGCCATTTCCTAAACCACATCTCTTATGAATTGTGGGGGTTTTTCCACACACTGAGTTCATGGTAACAATGGGCCAGTATCACTTTAGGGCTGGACTGTGGAAGGAAGGCAAGAAGGACTGGGTCCTGCTCATAGACTAGCTCAGCTGCAGTAAATGCTGGGAAGCCAGCTCCGGGTAGTTCTAAAAAGAGAAGGGTCAGACACCTGTGAACCTGCAGGTTCCAGATTTTCTAATCCTGAATTAACAGAATCCAAAACATAAGAGCCAGGGTGCAGGAGCTCCAGTGCAGACTGGCTGCCCATGCGGAGGGCAGACAAATGAAGCCTCAATGTATGAAGGCATGCTGTCTGTATGAGGCCTGGTGCCAGGAGACTGAAAGAGAGCAAGTCTCTATGCCTCTTAATCACAAAGTTTGAGTCCACACAAAGATGTTGAAACAACTGGCTAGCCTAGCTCTTACCTCATTGCAAAACCCAAAACAGCAAGAAGAAAAAAAAGTGAAAGACTTCTAACTGCAGTGGAGAAGTTATTATTAATTTTGAAATTTTAATTTTACATTTTAAATTTTGAAACATTTTTAATATTTTCATTAACCTGTGCTTTGAGATAAGTAGCCATTCCCTTTCTTATTAAAAAAATAGAAGTTTTAATTTTAAGGCAGGAAACCCATTGAAATACCTCTTTTTCTGCACAAAATCTATGTGGTTGAATATACATATCCCAATATCATCATCTGCATGAAAAGAAAAATTCTTTCCACATATTCTTTGTAGAGACCAATTTAATTTAAATGACTAAGGAGCCTGAATTCCATTTTCCTTACTAATATAGGGAAACCAGCTATTGTAATGACTATTTTTACTGCTGCTGTCTTTAAGACCTTAACCAGTGTTTTATTTCAGCATTATGGCTCCTTGTGTGCTGAGCATATATCCTTCAGGCTGTAACAGAAAAATCCAGAAAGTCTGTTTTGTTTCCTTCATTTTGGAACAGCTTTTGGCAGCAGCTTTAGTTTTTGAAATAGATATATTTCAAGGTGTACTTCAAATGTTCAGTGGACATTTTGAGTAACAGACATACTGCAGTTGTATAAGAAAATGTTACAATACTTACATCCTTATACAGCCTACACTATCTGTGAGTTATGTTGCTCAAGCTTTTGTTATGAACAGAATCCCAAACTGCACATTTTTACCAGTCTAAGTTCAGAATATTCATAGGGATTACCCTTGGAGCAATTGTATGAAGTGGACTTCTTCTGCATCAATTATTTTCATCAGTCTATAATATAATGTTAACCAGTGTTTGGCAAGAAGTGATTTCTGTGGGCAGAAAAACAGCACTTTGAATCTCTCCAACAGTGAAACTTAACATCTTTTCAATTTCTTAAACAAGAGGCAAAGACAACAAATAAAACAACAAATGAAATTGAGATGTTTACACACACATTCAGAGTGCTTCATGCCATGGCTAATAGACTCATGGAGCACCTTGCCTAAGAACATGATAGATGTTCATGTTTATATGAGCTCAAAAGAGATCAGACAAGTTCTCCATGGAGAAACATCTTCAAAACTACTAATAACAAATAAACAATATTCATCTCAGGAAATCACTGAAGCCAAGATAGTATAGTAGCATCAGTGTCTGCCTGTTTCATTATTTCTCTAGGTGTCTGCTGTTGTCAGACAGAACACAGCACTGGATCTGGTCTCACATGAGCACTGTGCTCTGAAACAATGACCGATAAAGGAACTATGACATTCATAGAAGGCTAGGATTGCAGTGCCCAAATCCTATGCTTTGAGCTAGGTTTTCCACAAGAGTACTGTAAATTCTGGGACAAGTCTCACTCTCCCCTTTGATTTAGGAAAATTACCCTAAGGCTAAGAAGCCACACATTAGCTGAAGCAGAATCAATTTCCCACATAATGTTCTGGTTTCATTGAAAAGTTTCTGTTCGAGTCTAGTGACAATACAACACTAAAGTGTAATGGATGATGCATGAGTTTGTACAGCAATTAGAGGGCCCATTTTAAGCTTCTTCTGTTTTTATTTCTTTTCCTCCTCATATAAATTATAAATAATTTACATTTTCATTCAATAGATTGAGTTAGTATATTTTGAGTATTAACAATGCCTTAGTATCATCTTGGTTCAAGAATCCTCTGATAAGTCAGTTTCAAAAATTGTCTTTGTTTCAGGCAAGTCCTTATTGTATAGTACATAGCTTTTACTTCAAATGAAGCTAAAATGAAAAAGTAGTTCAAAAATCAACAATTTCCTAAAGTGTAAGAGTTATTAGGCAGATGTTCTCACTGGGTATGTGCCTAATTATTAAAAACAAACAAACAAACAGACACCCAAACCAAAACAACAACAACAAAAATATTTTTAACAAAGAGAAATCCTGTTTACGCTGATTGCTAATGAACACTGAAGCCATATTTTGTTCTTTCTATTTATGATTTTTTAAATGGTTAAGATGGAATGATTCACACTGCTTTATTTTTTCCGTATTACAGGGAAGCCTATTATTTGTGTCCTGATATTGGTTTGTTCCACTTTGACTTCATTCAAACTGAAACATGATGAGCTTGTTCTTAAGTCATCTCATTTTGCTACAGAAAAGCAAAAACTTTTCAGAAAATGTGGAAAAACCTTCACTGCTGGGGGAAAATAAAGAAAAAGTCTTAAGGTAATATCTCACCACTTACTATTACCTCAAGTTTGAAATGGGAAAGAATTGCTCTGCACATATTACAAAGATAAGTGAGAGAAGATGAAGGGAGAGGACCTTTCTCTTTAGCAGATGAAAAGGATGTTCAAGACTTAGTTCATGATAAGCATTATCATAGGTCAAGTGTCTGCAAAATGTCGATCACAGCCAAGATTCACTCAATCCATTGTATGGGCTGAATTATGTGGTTGAACACTGTTTTAATTTTGCATTTGAGCACTCTTTACTCCTATTTTGTTTTAATTGTTTCAAATACATCTATTAAGATATGTTTGTTTCTAGCTCGTTTTGGCACACTGTATCTTACTGCACAACACTAGAAATCCCAATTATGGAACATTCTTCAGTTTTTTTTAATTTCTGCAGGAGCAATTTAAATTACCAAAATGTGGAGTGATTGCTGGGCAGAAATTGGTAATAAACTAGATAGAAATGCACTCCTCAAAAGAAGGTGGAGGAAATGTGATGAAAAGCACTTGGTTTTGATTTTGGTACTTTTATTTTGTGCACAACACTGTTAAAATCCATTATGAAAACTAGATGAGACTGAGAGTAAAAGGAGGAGAAGCATTCCTTTCCCTGTGTGTGCTGGTGAGACTGATGGCCAAGGAGGTGATGGGGTGCAACCAGTCCAGATATACAGCACTGCTCTGGAAGCTGCAGTTCATGCAGAGAAAGGAACAATCTGTTGAATTGGCAGGAAGGCCCCAGGCAGCCCTTCAAAAAGCCCAAAGAATAATTTTTTGGGACTAAGAGTAACTAAGTCTAAGACACTGAATTGGCAGGAAGAAAATTCTTTCTTTCAAGAACAAAGTCTGCTCAGGAGTATCCCAGCTCTCATTTGATAAATTTCGCTTTCAGAAGTTTACAAATATTTTCTTTGGTATCTCAATATAACAGCTCAGGTAAAGTGAACTTAAAATATCAGACCAGCTTTTAGAAGGTACATCTTGGGTTTCTTTAATATGCAGTTTATTCCACAAGCAAATCCTCCAAGCTTGGCTTTGTTCACAGACTAATTGTTTTGAGCCTTATCTTGGAGTCAGACTGCATATCTGCTGTAGCAGGAAAGCACAAGGATGCAACATGCTTACATACTATCTTTGCTCCTTCTGACATGGTCACAACATGCAGCTGACTGTAGTCCAAGGCATCAGAGTCCAGTGGACTAGGACTGGTACCGTGGAGGTTGCCCGCTGGGACACACTTGAACAAGACGGCTCCACTTGCTTCGTATTAATATGAAATTAAATCACTTCTCCAGAGGGAGTTGAAGATTAACTCTAGAACTAAAATAAAATGGCATTTGGGATGGGAAATTATGGTTTCCTGAGGACTGAATTTAAAAATAAAGGCAGTGAGTAATATGATGCTTAGGCACTGTTTATAGAGAAAATATACTGATAATAGGCATGAACACTGTGGCTAAGAGTTTGAGTGTTCACAAGTGCTTCATAGACAATGATCAAGAGGGTCATGATTCCTTAGCTCAAGCACTATCTTCAGGCAAAATAAACAAGGCATCTAACCTTGTCTCTAACAAAGACATCTTGGGAAGTGTGGTATGTGTCATTACTCATTCTACCTGTGAACTCACTCATATCTGCTAGTAGGCTTAAGTCTCACTTTTTAAGAAAGTGGTGAAAAGCTGTGTTTTAGGAGGTACAATCTCCCCCAAAGGCAAGTTATTTCTACCCAGTACTAAAAAACCCAGTGATATCTGCACATATTTTAAGAACTATTTGGGGTAACTTTGGTACTCAGCTTAAAATACATCAAATTACTCACAGGTTTTAGGATGACCCAGGAAAGCAAATAAGTCACCTTAGAAGAAGAGGTGATTATAAACCAAGATATTTATTCATTCATTTATGTTTGTTTCCTCACAGCAAATAAATTACTTCATTCAGCAAGTAATTCAGAACACGAAACTTTCCTTGCGCAAATTAAAAATATGCCTTTCACCAAAAACACTTTAAATTTCAGCTGAAGCAATGAAGTTCATAAATTATCCCTATAAACAGGAATGCCAAGAAGTCTCACTTCGTAGAGACTTAAGTTGATGTCATAGTTTTTCCACCCAAACACTTAGTAGTAAATGCATCATGGATCAAATGCATCAAAACATAAACCCAACGTTTTTATTTTAAAGAGGAGGACAGGATATCAAAAAAATTATATCATGATGTAGGACATTAAACCAAAAACTATGTAATGAAATGTTTTAAGTGCAGAAAATATTTAAATTAAGTCCATTTGAAGTACCAGCTGAAGTGTACAACTTAAGGCACAACAGAACATGTGCAGTAGAACTGCATCTCAAAGTTCATAGAATCATAGAATGCCTTAGCAAGGAAAGCAGTTTACATACTTTTAAAAATTCATTGTAGTCTCAATTATAGTCTTTATTATAATTTAACAAATTGCAATTTTTAATGAAAAAGTTCATTATAGTGTTATTATTTAACTTACAGGTAATAAGAATTTTAACTCAGATGCATATAGCTGGAAATGAATAATTAAAATCTTCAACATTTTTCTTCAGCAACTCTAAAAATGTTCTGACAATGTCTTGGATCACCCTAAAGTAAACATAAGCCAACAGCAATATTTTGTGTTTCTTACCTATTTTTCAAAAGAAACTGATCATCCACAAGTAGTTGGGTATCAGCAAGTTGATCATCAAAGATATTTATTAAAGTAGAAAGAAATAACAAGTTCCCTTCTGAGAAGCAGAGCTAAATCCTGGTAGTAACAAGGTTGGGGTGGGATGAGCAACCTTTTTATAACTGGTAGTCAAAACTCTTGGATTTTGGAGCAGTATCTGTGTGGGAACTTACAAGAGAATTCCAAGTGATTCATCCCCATGCCTATGTTTAATTACATGTAACATAACAAAAGAGATTTTAAAAAGTCATAGAAATAATTTTTAGTTTTGTTTTTTTTATTTTCACTAAAGCTCTTTCCAAAGAATGAAAAGGCAGGAATTATCCACCATAATTAAAAAAAAAAAAGAAAATATAAGGAAAAAGAAAACTACAAAGCAGAGTGACAAGATGATACTAGAAGAGTTCTGTTTGGACTTGACTCCTTGCAATAAAACAAATTAATACATAACCAAATATGTAAACTGAAGCAGTCATTAGTGTCATGATTTCTAATTTGGGAAGGAATCTGGATCAGGAAAAATCATCACACACCTGACTAGGAACTTATAGTGTGATTTTTTTTTACACAAAAAACACATACAAAAGACTAAATTGCCAATTTTAAGAAAATTTATTAACAAATTTCCTGGAAAAGCAAGACCTCAGAAGGTTACAATGAATGAAGCATCCAGACATTTCTAAGCAGCATTTTGCTGTCTCATCATAATACTGGTATAGCAAACTACTATAATACACTGATGTCTGTATTATAGCTCTTTATATGTGAGGTTACATGAAATGAAGAATGGCTTTTACACTTCAGTGTTTCAGAAACTCCTCTGTTAAAAAATCCTTGGTCTCGTTTATTAAATCTAGTTCACTGACTTGACAACTCTTTACAACTGCACATGACCCTACCTCTATACAACACTTAAAACAAATAGGTTGTGTATGTTTAGTCCCAATAAGTTGGGAATTTCTGAAGTGTACAAATATGCAATACAACTAGATTAAACACTCCTCTCTGCTAAGAAGAAAATATACCTTGCTTTTTTCCTACCAGATCTACACATATATTCTATACTATTACTATTTACAGCCTATTTCTGGCTGACTAAGACTTACACCAATAAGTGATATAAGAGATAAGGACACTTGGATTAGACTTCACAAGTAAATTCATCTTTCTTCCATCTTTAAATACATTCATACACTCTAGAGGAGACATCAATTTATTTTATTTTTCCAGCTTAGCTGGAGCCCCAGAGGAATGTTTTCGATCTGTCAAGGATATACATCAACAAGTCAGGACAGTAGTGCAAAAGAAGAAAATAGTTCTGTCTATGCCTGTCTTTAGGTGTAAGGCACTGAAATGTCAGTTGTGATGCTATAGCACTTGCTCTGCATGATAACTGTGTAAGATATAGCTCCTCATGGGCAGCAAAGAGCACAAATGAAATATTTCACCCATTACTGGTATGCTTCCATTTTAGAAACAAAATGCAACTGCTATTACCATAAAAATAGTAATATCTCTATGCAATATCCAGCTTGTCACAGGGAACTGAAATGCAAAAACATGTTAGCAGAAGGACAAATGTTGCCAAAGAACCAACTCCATTCTGGAAGTCACAATGTGCTGCTCAAACAAGTTACCATTGAAGAGGGTCATATGGCTTTTATGTCTTTACAAGGCATTAGCTCTTCTTAAATAAGTATCTGTGAAACAGCAGTTTTATTCAATTCAATCACCAGGGAGTGCTGTTGCTGCCACGCAGCACAGTACCTTTCAATGCCTAAGCTCAGCAGAGAAAAATATCATGCCAGGTACAAAATTCACACCAGAAATAGGCAGCCCATGGGATTTCACACCAGCAATATGACAGGGAAAATCTCCTCAGATGAAAAAAATGCACTGAAGGAAGCAGTGTTTTTTCAAGCACTCCTTACCTCCTGTGGATGGAGCTGCTTAAGCCATTGCAGATAACAATCTGAGGGACAAGGTTTCTCAGTCTCTGAAAAGGTACTTGGTTCTTCCCAATCCTATTAATTTTACTTTAGCTGTACCAGGTTTCTTCCTCAAGCATTCTTTTTTCCACATGGTTACCAAATATTTACAAGTTCTGTTTTCCAATTTTCGGAAACTGAATAGAAACAAGGTATTAAAATCACTGAGAAAAAATCTTCTGTGAATCTCTCTCCACTGCTCTCCTATTGACGTTAAGCCTTTCTAAACAAACTCTAAGAAAGAACAATACTTTTAGTCAAAGGGAAGAACAAGACTTCTGCATAAAGAGAGGTTATCTTTCAAATTTTTTAGTAAATATGCATTATGAACAGATTTCATTTTGAATTTCTCATATTCTGTTTCAGTATTCCTTTATTTACTGAAAGACAGCAAAAAGAAAATAGATTCCAGGAATCATGTGTAATTTTTTAGTCAAAATTTTATTTCCTCCATCCCAAATTTCATCTTAATTATCACCAATGATACCTAAAATATTTATAAATGTCTACAAAAAGAAATATTTCTCCCATTTGCACATCTGTCATATAACTGCCACTGTTATATACAATGGTTATACTTGGGATAGAGGTAATTTTCTTCCTACTAACCCTAACCCATAACCAATAACACATAACCCTAACCCTAACCTTATATACAATGGTTATACTTGGGATAGAGGTAATTTTCTTCCTACTAACCCTAACCCATAACCAATAACACATAACCCTAACCCTAACCTACAGTGCTGTGTTTTGAATTCAGTATGAGACTGATGTTGATAACACACCAATGGCTCAGTCATTGCTCAGCAGTGCTTATCCTGAGCCAGGGGCTTTTCAGCTTCCTGTGCTCTGCCAGTGAGGAGCTGCACAAGGGAGGGAGCATGGCCAGGACAGCTGACCCAAACTGGCCAAAGGGATATTCCAGACCACAGAACATCATGTGCAGTTTTTAAACTGGGGGGATTTGGCTTGGAGGGGCTTGATTGCTGCTGGGAGAGGGGCTGGGCATCAGTCACTAGGTGCTGGGCAGTGGTACTGTGCATCACTGCTTTCTCTTTGGTTTTATTTCTCTTTCTCCTCTTCATTACTATTGGTGGTAGTGTTATTATTACTATTAATATTATTAGTAATGGTATTGTATTTTACATTATTTCAACTATTAAACTCTTATCTCAACCCATACATTTAATCTTTTTTTCTGATTCTCCTCCCCAGCCCAGTAATAAAGAGAGGGAGTGAGCTATCTGCTGCATGGTACTTAGTGACTAGCTGGGGTTAAAACACAACTAAGCCCTTTATGGATTCATTAAGAATCATTAAGTCTTGGCTGTTCACATTATTGGAGCCTTCAGAAGTTATGTTTTGCAAGCCTAAATGCCTGTGATAGAGAGGAGGAGGTATCAATCTAACCAGGAAAACAATAAATTATTGGAAATATGGCAAGAGAATGTTTATATAGTTTATAGCTCAACAGTTTGCAGAGGCTGGCTTGAACTTGACTTAAGAACTTGATTATAAATATTTTCTGGATGAAGTCTGGAAAGCACAGATACGGGTGACACACTGGAGATCAGTAGTTTGAATGTAGGCTATTACATAAAAAGTGAACTTGGAGCTTGTAATATTCAATCAATCAAACAAGACAGGCTGATAAATATAAAGAAAACTGGTAATGATACAAAGACAGATATGCTATGAAGAAGAGCTCAACTTCCTATGTAAAAAACATTCCTGGAGGCAGATCACACTGTGTTCTTCTAGGCTTGTATATAAAAATCTCACTCTTTCCTCTTAGAATTTATGGGCTTTTCAGATTGGTAGATTAAGCTATTTTCATCCATTCCCAGCAGGGTATATGATTTGTTAACGTGGCAGAAGGGATGGAGAAAAAGCAAACAAAACCAAAAAACAGAAGTATTTTTTAAATAAACAATATTTATTTTTCCTAATAATGCAATAAAGCACATTAAAAGAACAACAACAAACAGAAGAATAGATAACATTATATTCTTCTTCTCATTAAATCCTCAAGGTCGCTGTGCATATTTTCAGCTAGATTCTGTTCCATGTTTTATCTTGTTGTCAACTCTCTTCAAGTTACCAGCTGAGTGAGGAAGCACGTGTACATACTCCCAGCCCAGACCTATAAAACAAGGAAACATTGGTTATATTCATCTGCTTTTCCTCCTCTCAGTCCTGGGACCAGCTATTCTGAAAAGACAGAAGTTGCAGAATCAAGGGGGGAAACCCCATCCTCATCCTCCCTGACAGGGGAGCACCCATGGTGGTCAGCCAGTGCATCTGCAGAATGTTCAAGAGAGGCCAGGAAATGGGAGATGCACTGTGTTATCCTGCTCATGGGTTGTGTGCTGCTGGGAAAGTTGACAAGATCAGGTCTCTTTGAAGATGATTTCCTGTGAAATTTTTCAACATCTTGAAGTTGCTTCTGTTTTAGAGGACTGAAATTGAATCTTTTTCCTCCATCACCACATTTTTATTATTTTTTTTTAACTTATGGAAATTAAAAGGTTTGGTGTTTGTTTTAATAGGATAGCAATAGTCATAGCTATGAAAACAAAGTCTTTTCCTAGGAAGAGGGTATTGTCCCAAAAAAACCCCAACCCCTTCTCCACCAAGAAACAAACTACTGGTACAATAAGATAAGTCAAGCAACCATCACCGAGGCAGAGAACCACAGAGCTGCATGTGCCCTCCTTCCCCACCATCACAATTATTTCTCAAACCACCAGTCTCTTACCTTCAGCAGAAGAAAAAAATTCAGCTTTAAACTGTTGCATCACATCATCATAGCCAGAAACTTTGTTGTTAGTGGCATAAACAGAGGAGATGCATAGGCAGATCAAATGCAGGCAGCGTACAGACTGCTTCTCAATAACTCAAAGCAAAACTCTTGAGAAAGGAGCTATGCAGGAGAGGCCTGCACTACTCATTGTTTTGATTTGCATGGAGAATGGACAGCCATGGCAACCACCAAATTTGGGAAAAACGCCACTGTCAAGCATTCTTTTCCCCATCTGGACCTCTATTTTGTGCTCTCACATCACTGAAGATCAGGTTTCTTGGTGGAGTACCACCTACTCTTGAAGTTACTTAACCAGGATATATTCTATCAAAAATTAGCTGAAAATTTTTACAGACTACACAGCAGTTGCATAGTGATGAGATCCACACCATATTCTTGACAAAGCCAGTATTTTTTAACTAGCAGCCTAGTTAGTTTTCTGAAAGTTTTGTCTGCAAATACACCTCCCCTAACACAGCACAGGGATAGTATATCACTGGTTTCTCAGGATACCTGAAAAGCCAAGACATGGTTGCAAACAAAAGAATTCCAACTAATGAATTTGAACATCTCTATTTTCATGGGGATAAGTCAGGGATAAACATTCAAAATAGATGGTAAAAGGTATTGAATAAATTAAATTATTGCTATTGAGTGGCAGCCTCAACTGAGAGGAGGAAGAGAAAATAATAGAAAATTTTGACAAAAAGTTGACATATAAGAATTTTTAATCACAGATCTGAAATCCAACAGCAGTTCTGTTCAGATACAACTCTCTTTCTGAAGTGAAATATGCTCCTTGCAATCAATGTCAAGGACTTACTGATGAACTCAAATGGGCTATGAAGCCATTGTGGATTCTGAAGGTGCCTCAGGCTGGTGAAAAGGGACTCTACAGGAAAATAGTTGCAGGAAGTGGACAAACCCTGTCCAAGAGCTGCAAACTCTGAAAATCCCACCCACAGGGCAGATGAGACATTAAGACCAAAGTTCGGCTGTAAATCCCAAATCTAAGCAGTTCCATGTGAGAGAAAAAATCTTTCAGATTCTGTACTAAATCACAAATTTTCAGTGCTACAAAAATTCCATGACTGATCTCTCCCAGCTGCCCAGCTCTCAAAGGAGGAAGGACTAAAGCAAGCTAAGAGGCCAGCTCCCAAGGGAGTCTGGAAAATTTTTGCTCAGATATAGAGAAATTATACACATAATGGATATTTTGAACCTAGACTGTCATCAAACAAATCATAAAGATAAAAAAAGAGATTCCTTCAAAATTTTTGGTACTGGAATGGTGCACCTTTCAAACATTTATAGCCATCTTGGAAGAAGATTCCCAGCATGCAACCAGAATAAAATATCTCTTGACTAAAATGAAAAGTTACAATAAACTTCAGCAAATTCAAAAGTCTAAGAAATGGAGTGGAGAGCAGATACCAATTTTACCATTTAGGAAGAAAAGGAAGGCAGGTTCTGTCAAATATTTGGCTTTTGCCTTATAAGAAAATAAATAATGAAATAGTGCACAGAAATTATATATATTCAAGAGGGAATCTCTCACTGGGAGAAGAGGACAAGTGCCACTTCACTAAGCATAGATCAGCATGGTTTCTATATAAACTAAAAAGCTGATATTTTTAAAAACGATCTGAGGAAAAAAATCCTTCAGGATGAAACAGAGAGCCAAAGCTTCCTACAGACTTTAGGCTGCAGTGTGAAAAAAACACTCTTGCTCAGGAACATTTGCAAAGGACATCTCCAAGATATTTCTCACTAGAATAACTTGGAGAGCTTGCTCACAAACTTGTTGCAATCAAAGAGAAAGGTGTGGGAAACACAGACCACAGACTATTTTCAGAACAGAAAATGTCTGTAAAGAAAATGATGTGGTTGTAGCAGCAGGAAAATAACCCTTCAATAACCCTTCATTTAAACAATACTGCAAACTGTGCAAAGAGTTTTCATATATAGGGCTGGGCTGCATGCTCATTAATGCTTCTCTCCAGCCTGACATGACAAATCCCTTCAGAAGATTTTTTTGGACAGAGATTAATCACAGCCAGTCAAGATCTTTAGACACAATCATACTTAAAAAGAAGGAAAAAAAAATCAGTTGTAGATTACTGATCCTGAGTGGACTAAAGGCCATGTAGACTATCATGTGCACTCTGTTATAGTACCTTGAAGATAAGGAGCAAAGAAACTTCTAAAAATACCTTGGGAGGTATAAAAATGCAAGTATTACAATATTTTAGGAAATCTGGAAGTCTCTTGGGTGTGTAAGATTCATAAGTCAAAAGTTCTGTTCCTTGGTATACTGCAGTGATGGCCCTTTACATTTTCATCTGACTGATTGTGGGAGGTCTTCATATTGTGTGAAATATCAAAAGTAATTAACTCCAAGATATTTTCCAAATCACATTTTAAATTGTTAATATCTGATGAATTTAATCAAATACCTAAGTTTAGCTAAGGGCTTTTTCAAAGCACAAAACCTGTCACGGATCTTTGCTGGGGAGCGAATTGGGCAGATCTGCAGTTCAATAAAGCATCTATCTGAATCTCACTCAAGCCATTAGGCACTTGAGAACACACTCAAGAAATAACCACAAGCCCCTCTTCAGCTGAATCAGGGCACTGTTACTTTATTTCTGCTCACTTGCCTGTGTTCTTGTGCAACTGGAGATCCTTGCAGTGCGAAAGTTCAGTACCCCAAGAGAAGCAAACACTTCCATTTCTCTTTCTCAAGGGAAAAAATATAATCCAATGGCTAAGCAAGAGGAATTTTGAAAAAAGCAAGAGATTAACTTTTTGCTCTGCAGAGGACTTTCTTCACAAACCTGTACAAGGACATAGGAAGGACAGATTTGCAGAGATGTTTATGGGAGAGATGCAGGTTGCCTATTCCCAGTGCTCTTTGGCACTTCTTAGAGCATCCCAGACACCCACATGGGCTGGCAAATATGTGTGACACAAGACTTCCTGGGCATCTGTACCCCTCTGGAGTGGCAGCTATAGGCCACATCGGCTGTTCCACAGTCCCTGAGGTAACATCAGGTATCTTAAACAGCTGGGGTCTGAATTTCTGCAGCCTGGTGCTGACCTAGCCATTCTGGAGTCCTGAATGAGTTGCAGATTCTACCTTAAAAACAAAGAGAGGAGTATCTCAGACAGGAACAACAATAACCTCATCTGAGTGGGAATCTTGCTAGAGATAACCATAGAACTCATAGAAACATTTAGGTTGAAAAAGACCTCTAAGTCATTGAGTCCAACCATTAACCTAACACTGCTAATCCCACCACTGAACCATGTCCCTAAGTGCCAAATCTACACGCACCTTAAATATCTCCATGGATAGTGACTCAACTCCTTGCACAGTCTGCTCCAGTGTTTCACAATGCTTTTGCTGAAGAAATGTTTGCTAATATGCAATCTAAACCTCCCCTGGTGCAACTTAGAGCCATTTCCTCCTGTCCTGTCACTGGTTACCTGGCTACACCCTCTTTTCAGGCACTTGTAGAAAGCAATAAAGTCCCATCTGGACCTCCTTTTCTTGAGGCTAAACACCTCCAGCTCCCTCAACTGTTCCTCATCCAACTTGTGCTGCAGATCCTTCACCAGATTTCTTTTCCCTTCTCTAGACGAGCTTCAGCACGCCAACATCTTTCTTGTAGTGAGGGGCAAAAACTGAGCACAGGATTCGAGGTGCAGGCTCACCAGTGCTGAGTACAGGAGGAGAGAACATGCCTAGTCCCACTAGCAGAGCCAAATGCATTGCATGGCTGTGTGTTTAATCTGGTCCTCTCCTGGCACCTAGCTCAACAATACTATTGAAGTGTGAGGGAATCTCTAGAGCTCTGCTAAAGATTAGTGCTCCTGGTTTCTGCCTTAAAGCCATTTGGTTCACCTAAAATGCAGCTGGGTGGAAGGGGGTAATAGTAATACTTCCTTTGGATTAGATACCCACTGTGGGACACAGCTACTATCAAACCAAAAGGGGCTTGGAAGGACTTACTTTCTTTTCATGATCCCTTACCCTCTTGAAGCCTGATAAACCTTCACTCCTTTCCCAAGCAAAGCTGCAGCTCTGGGAAGAAGCTCTCCTGGCAGCCAGGCTGGGGTCTTGGTGTGCAGCCTGGACCCCAGGCAAGTGTGAAGGTAACAGGGAGAACTAAACCTGGGTCTCTCACATCCTTCAACTTGCAAGTTTTTTTATAAAAAGTATGACCTTTACTTCCTCCCCTATTGTTCTGAGAAAAAAGAGTTGAGGGAGGAGAGGGAAGCACCTGCATATTGCTCAGTAGAATGCTTTGCCTGTGCTGCTCAGGTGATGTTTGCCAAGGAACAGCATTTCTAAATCCAGATCAGTCTTGGGCATGAACCAGGCAAGGAGCAGCTCCCTTTGGTCCCAATCAGGCCTCTGCACAAACCCAGAGTAACAACCTCTCACTTACAGAGAATACAAAGAGTCATCCCTGAAATAAAAACAGGATATTTCTTGTAAGAAAGAGAGATTTTCACAATCATATTTTGTGATTCAAATAGAACACAGATGCATAGATTTCTATGTTTCTGCGTGACTTTTACTGGAAGCTTTGAAAACAGCTAATTTGGCTAGGTGTCTATCTCATGTAAATAACTCTAAAATTCATCAGATACCTGTCTGCCTCTTTCAGCAATTAAATCAGTTATTATCAGTCTGTCTTTGATAATTTAAAGAGAATAAGGAGTAAGAACATAAACTATGTATGCCTATATTACTGAAGTGATCCAAGGATAAATATATTAAAAATTTTAAAAAGCTATATGAATAATATGAATTGTAGGTGAAATTTATTTCCCTATAGAGGATAATCATTGCTAAGAAATAGGATTGTTTAATAATAATGTTAGAAACTCAGTTTTAATTATTTACACTTTCAATCAATAACGGGGTAAATTAGTCAAGATTCATTACATTTCTGACAGAAGTTTTGCCACAGAAAACACCATCTAAGATCTTACTGGAAATATTCTCTAAATGTAACAAGAACTTTATACCATCATTTAAGTCCTAGCTTTGAAACAGCAGCCAAAGACAAAGCACGAAATGGGAAGGACTGCTATGATCACCCTTCAAAAAATGCCATTCATGCGTCACTAACTTCTCCTCCTGAATTTACAAGACTTTATTATACAGGAGCACAAGCTGTTACCACCAGGCATCTTTGCTGTCATCTTCATATCAGCCCCTGGCTGAAAACTGCCCAGATCTTGCTTGCCTACAAGCTCACTGGGCCCAGCTGAACTAAACCAACTTTGACCAATCTCAGTTTAATACCGCAGAAAAATAATTTAAATACTGTTATCTCTGTGGTCCAAGAAGCCTATGGAGAAAGACTGACAGTTTACAGCTCAGCTGAGTGCATGCATTTTTTTTCTTTTGTGTGTTAAGGAGAGATCCAAAAAGTGAGGTTATTTGGAGTGCCTTTGCTCTGTCTGAAAATAAACTTCTGCTCTCTCTGAAAATAAATCTGCATCTTCTTAGGTATCGAACTAAAACAGGGTGCTAGGAGTTAGACAAGACAGATGGAGATGCCGATAAGTGCATATACAGAAGAGAGAGTCAGATTTTAAGGGTTCTGAAAGAACTGTATTTAGGTGAGAACCTGTAAATACTGTGGCTACTAAGAGCTAATTTTTTTCTGATAAAAACCTTACGTGGCCCTAGGATGGAATGTAAGACAAAATTCCCTCCCTCTCACCTCCATGCACATTAGGACAGTATAACTGAACTAAAACGAATTTCTTAACAATTAAAATAAAACCAAACATTGTTTAGAGAACTGGAAAAATAATCTAGTACCATTCTTTTTTATTAATAAAACCACAAATGAGAAATCCAACTATGCTGGTAATTAATATCCTTCAAGTGTAGAATCAGATGCTTAACAGTACTGTAAGAAGAAAAAAGACCTTATAAATAGATGAAATAGAACTGCAAGGAATCTGACACTACAAATGATACCAACATGATTTTAAGAATAAATACAGCTAGAACACATCTCTTGATCAAATTCCAGTACAAGTAGAACAAAAATATATACCTTGAAAGACAAAATTTGCTAGTAAAGGGATAAAGAAGTTCCTGTGTTTCTTGAAACACATTACTGAAAAATTAACTCCAAATAACAATAGTACGTGATTTGTTACATAAACTGTAAAAGCTGCAGAAGGCTCACCAATGCTTCAAAGGACTGATAAATCAAACTCTGAGATGCAGATGAAAAATAGATGCAAAATGTCCTAGCCTTTATTACCAGCACTTCTATACGTTATGTACAGAGTCATAAGAAGCTCAGATACACAGGTGGTGATCTACTTTTTGTCATTGACAAAGAAATAATACAAAATGCCTTCAGATAGACCTATAAACAGGAAATAACATAAAAAACAGTTTAGAAACCCTGTGTAGCTTAAAGAAACTGTATATGCGTGGATAGAAGATGTACCTATTTGGATAATCAAAACAGATATAATAGTCTACCTCATTTAAGTACTATGAAGATAATGAGTGATCTGAGCATCTCAGCATAGAGGGCAGAAGATAAGAGTTGAAAGAACTTAGAACTCATGAGGACCAAATTCTCAATCATCTATTCACCACAGCAAGGACAAGATGGCCCCTACTACGCTTACCTGGCATCCAGTACCAGTGTCTTGTACTGCAGCGTACACATAACCTTAAACTCTACACGACACCTTAGCTTGAGGTCTGAGATTTAGCACCTGTGACAGCTGTTCCCACTGACAAAACACTCAGGCTAGTAGTGCCACTGGCCAACAGAGACTGGAGGAGCTGCCTCTGCCTTCTGCAGGGCTGGCCTGAGCCCAGCAGTGCAGATATCAGGTGTTTCTTCAAAGCTGAAATCCAAGCCTCATCTCCCAGCCTTCAGAAAAATGTGAGCCCATATGTTCTCTTTCTAGCCTATTTCAAGAAGGTATTAATAAACAGAATCCTTTCCTTTCTTCAGCTGAAGCCTACAGTTTCCCAGCCACAGCGTGGCCAGAGAACCAGCAGTGAGCTCCTCTCAGCTGAAAAGCAGTAAGCAACAGCTTGGGCCTAAGAAATGCAGCTTCTATCTCAGCTAGGATTTCCCTGCCTAAGTTTGATTCTGTGCAAATTGGACTTTGTTGTGAATAAGGATTCACTGCTAAAGAGGTCCCAAGGTTACAGACTCAGGTTAGGGTCCCACTGTCGTTCATCTGGGGTTTCACTGTGAATAAACAGTGACTTAGGATCAAGCCTGAGCTCTGATTTACCACACAAACAGTTTTCTCTCAGCTGTGAGTCACCCCCAAAAGACCATTCCCTGTAGGTACAAATAGCTGGAGTACAGCAGTACAGCTCCTTTGTGAGGGAGCACAGGCAATCACTCCACTGGCTCTTGCAGAGGGCCACATTAGAGAGCCCACCTCAGAGAGTCCTGCCACAGAATCCAGAATTTCTTTGAGCCTACTCCTAAGGAGATGATTATGGCACAAAAAATATGTGCCTTTGTACTGCAGGGATTCAGACATAAACCAATTTCAGAGGAAGGCATGAGCTAGTGCATTATATCTCAATTCCCAAGACAACAAAACACACTTTCTTTCCCATGGGTGCAGGGAAAGCAGAGAGTGTGGAAGCAAATAAAGCAAGAATTACAAGTCACCAGGGACTATAAACAGAAAACAATATGCCCTGGGACAAGTTCTCCCCACATGACTATAGGCATCGATTATTGTCTGCAATTCTGGGAACATCAATCTGGGAAACATGTTTTTTAGCAATTCACTCCATAGAATCCGCAGTCACAAGAAGTATGTAATTTAGAACTTTTTACACTAGTTTACTTTTTTACTGTGTGGCACAATTTAGAAACCACTTAATGTAATAGAAAAAAACATGCCAGCTCTTACTGAAGCCTGTCATTTGGCTCCAATCAGCTTGCAGGAGCATCAAATGAAGTAAAAACAGGAGCTTGACAATGAGAAGCTCAGAACATCTGCGGCACCCTCAACTAAGAAAATATTGCAGTTTGCTCTTTGCACACCAATAATGACCACAGTTTTTTTCTCTTGTCTGACTTAGGCCAAATTTCTATCACAAGTATTCAAACGAAGCTATTCTTATTCCTTAAACAGTAGAAGTGAATTCATCAGCGAAGTGTGAAGTATGTGTATCCATGTTATTTCCTCCTTTGAGTGCAATAACAAAGACCTCTGCTTTCCTTCTACTCTTATTTACCCCCTTACTTCATTTATCTGCTGTGTTTTTTCGTTAGGTGGGTTTTACCTCAAGTTTCTCTTTTCCCTCTTTCTACCACTGCTTCTTACATCTCATTATTCATGTGTCTCCTGAGGTGAAAAAAGAAAGACAATTTCCATGTTAGAAAATTCCACATGATTTCAACTTTTGTTCTGGTAAATTACTGTCATCTTTCCCTCTCTCCACACTTCTCAAAAGTCTTGTTGTAGGGATCCATCATTTTGCATAGTATACTATCCATGCCTATGACATTGCACAGACCTGTTCCAGCATTACTTCCCTTTTTGGGTCTGCTCATCATTAATGACTTAGCTCAGGTGATGTGTGAAAGTCCTGATTCATCCTTTTATTGTTTTGTGATTATTCAGCTTTCCACCCTGCAGATACCTCTTTACCACTGATTTAAAACACACTGTTAGTGTATCTTACACCCATTACTCCAGTGGTTAGTATTTTATGGTTTGACTCACTTTTCAAACTGTTCTGTGATGGTAATTTTCATTCTTTTATCTTCACTCTGTGGGTGTTCCCCAGAACTCTTTTGTCACTTACCAACTCTGGCAACCTGCATTTTTATCTCCATTCATAGTACATGTTATCATTTGTCAGATGACATGCCATTGTATTCCTCTTGTCATTTTTTCTCCTTGTATATCTTTGATTTTTATCTTTGCTTTTTTCCCCTCTTGTTTTTCCACAGATGAAAAATGTCTTCCATAATTTTACTTACCTTAAAGCATATAGTTTCATGGCATATTGCCACATGGCACAGAGAAACCTGACCTATCTCTGAACACGGCAGCTCAGGGAGAACAGGAGGTGTGCAAGTGCAGATATTTTGCTCCTGATACCCAGCTTAGTTTAAGGGCAAGCTACAAGCCTACAAACTGTTGCACTATATATATACATATATATACACATATATGTATATGACATGTAAATGTAAGCTGTAGATACTTTGTCCCAGGCTTCTCATATCCCTCACCTGGCTCATGTTTCATCACTGGTGAGAGCTATAGGTATCTACACAAACTGCTACTAAGGTGACTGATGTAGGGTAATGGAACAGAAACTTACACTGTTCCTGGATTAAATACTTCCCACAAGCCTCAAACAAGTGATTTATTTGAGGGACCCTGTTGTGGTCCCTCATTTTTAGTGAGAGATTCACATCAGCTAGAATGTAAGTAAGGATGAGACTGTGAACAGTTTAAACATCAGACTGCTGGGATGACCCAGGTAAAATATTGCAGTCATTCCTAACTTCAGCTTTCTCCGACGAGAATTAATCCCAGTTCCATCTGGTAGTTAAGGAGGCCACACTTTTCAGGCTGGTTTCATGCTTTTTTACAGTAAATTTCTGTTTGTAGAGTCTGATCTCACATCTTTAGCTATGTCATACTAGCAGCACCAGTTTCCTTTCAGCTTTGCGTGTTCTTTATTCAACCATTGTCCAAAACATCTGTGTAATCTTTTCAGTATAGTATTTTTGCCTTCCTGTTTACATTTTTCACACTTGTTCTCAGTCTGTTTGTAATGACTTATTATTCCCATGCCGTTTGAAATCATTTCCCAAGGGCAAAAACTAGCTCAGAGAAACAGCAGGAGCTTCATCAGGAGCTTTTATTCAACAAATGCTAAAAAAAAATTGCGCAACTTTTTTGCTGTTTATTTTTTAATAGAGTACTCATAATTCAGCTAATTATTAAAATAATATTAAATTGCCACAAATTTTTATCTATTGTTATTTACAGACAAAATATCATATACAGAAATATCAATTACATTTAGAAGTCATTTAATACATTTATTATATGCATTATTCACATGTATACACATACAATTAATAGTACACTGACAGCCAACAGAGCTAATGACACAGAGTGTTAATTACCAGGTTTAATTGATACAGTTACAATTTTCATTGATAGAAACTCAGAGTCAAAACTCAAATTTGTGTGATTGCACAAACATGCACACAGTGCATGTTGTTTCACATAATGTTTTCAAGGAAGAAACAACATTTTCTTAGACTCCTATATAATCCAGTTCTTCTGTGCATAAAATTTTCATTGCCACTTGGATTGAAACTGTATTTTCCTACATTGCAAGGAGAAAAAACAATAGTGTAACAAAAGCAAAATCATGGATAAAAAGAAGACCATCATCCTTAAATATAGTTTTAGTATAAAAGACAGGTCTGACAAAGAAAAGTTAATTTCAAAAGCATGCTTATTTTTTCCAGGATGGTGGGACTGAACTAAATACAATACAGAGTGTTCTAGCTTTCCTGACATTAACTTTGCCTCATAGCTGGCTAATACATCCTTACAGAGTCAGCCAAGTTTCTCCTCATTCTTCTTTCACTGTTCTCTGTAAAATAGGGGTAATGCTAATTGCTTATATAATAGAGCTAGTAAGGATGCTGACGTGAATGCTTTGTGCTAACAATATTTTGACCCAAGCACTATATTAAATACTATAATCAATACAACTGCCAATATCTCCACTAAGTATTTTTCTGTGCTTTTTCAGAAAGACAGGTGTCTTCCAGGTCATTTACACCATGCATACATCAGATGAAAGTCATGGTAGGCTGGGAAAGTTTCTCCTGTCTGGAAAAGAAAAAATATCACACACAAACTCACCCAGAGAACTATAGTTAGTCAGTGTAAGTCAAGATCATAGAGCAGATCCTCCTAGAAATTACTCTAAGGCACATGGAAAATAGGGATTAGTGACTGCCAACATGCCTTCACTAAGGGCAAACCATGGCTGGCAAATTTTGTGACCTTCTACAATGGGATTGCAGTATTGGTGGATAAGGGGGAGTGGCTGATACAATCTACCTGGCCATGTGCGAAGCACTCAATACTATCACACATGATATCCTTGGCTCTAAAATGGAGAGACAAGGATCTGACAGCTAGAGGACTCCATGGATAAGGAGTTGTCTAGATCCTCACACTCAAAGAATTCCTGTCAATGACTCAACATCTGGGTGGAAAGCAGTAATGAGTATTGTCCCTCGGGTCCATACTGGGACCAATATTGTTAATGTGTTTGTCAGGAATATGGACTCTGGGACTGAGAAGACGCCCAGCAAGCTTCTTGGAGACACTAAACTGAGCAATCTGGTTGATACTCCAGAGGGAAGAATACAGAAAGACCTTGAGAGGCTTGAGACATGGGCCTGTGAAACTTCATGAAGTTCAGAAAGGTCAAGTGTAAGGTCCCACATTTGTATCGGGGTAATCTCTGGGCAGGGCAATAAGAGAATTGAGAGTGGCCCTATGAAGAAGGACTTGGGGGAGCAGGTGAATGAGAAACTGAACGTTAACCAGCACTGTGCACTTACCACCCAAAAATCCAACTGTATTCTGGGCTGCATTAAAAGCAGTGTGTCAAGCAAGTCAAGGGAGGTTTTTCTGCTCCTCTATCTACTCTGCTTTGGTGAGACCACATCCAGAGTGCTGCATCCAGCTCTGAGGTCCCCAGCACAGGAAAGACATGGACCTGTTTGGGCAAATCCAGAGAAAGGCTGGAGCATTTCTCCTATGAGGATAGGCTGAGAGATTTGGCTGTTCAGCCTGCAGAAGAGATGACTCCAGGGAGACTTTATAAAGCTTTTCAGTACCTAAAAGCAGCCAACAGGAAAAATAGGAAAGGACTCTTTATGAGGAAGTGTAGTGACAGGACAAGGAGTAAAGGGTTTTAAGTGGGAGAGGGCACACTTAGATTAGATATTAGGAAGAAATTCTTTACAGTGGGGGTGGTGAGGCACTGCACACATTGTCTAGAGAAGTTGTGGATTCCCATCCCTGTTATTGTTCGAGCACACTGGATTGTGTGCTGAACAACCTGGCCTAGTGTAAAGTGTGTCTGCCCACAGCACTAGAAGTAGGTGACCATTGAAACTAGAAGGTCTTTAAGGTCCCTTCCAACCCAAACCACTTTATTGTTCTATTCTATGTTTATAATTACTCAAGAGGCAGAAAAGAGTTACTTAAATGTGCAAACACAGATACTATGCTTTCTGAAAGTTTCTGGAAGAATATGCTGCAGGCATGTTGTCAGCTTCTAAAGAGACATGAAAATCTTGTTTAGAAAGTTGAATAATTCAGTTTTACTCTAGACTAAAGCACATAGACCTTTTTTTTAATGTTACAATAGCATTGTGAGAAAGTGTTTAGAATTTTTTTTCTTCTATAGTGCTAGAAGTCAAAGTCTGCTGGCCTGCAGCAGTTCGTCAAACACACTTGTTCCCTTTTATTAAGACCTATAAGAGAGCTACAAAGTTGTGAAACATTAAAAAGAGTATTATTCACTTCTTTTTTTTTGAGATTGCAAATGGGAAGACACTTTCCCATATTCAAAGAGAAAAAGGTAACTTCTTCCATGCCCCACATACCACAGGAATCTCATGGAATGAAACTCACCCCCTGCTCTAGTCTTGAAGTCAGCAACCAAGGCACCCCTTACAGCATGCAAGTAAGAGGAAAAAGACAACAACTCCTAGAAAGGCAGCAGATTTTTAATTTAAAATTCTTTTTCAGAAACGTCAATCTATATAGAACTGATTTATTTTAAAGGCTTTCTTCCTTTCTCCTCCTCAAATTCCACTTTATTACTGCAAAAAGTTCTTTACATGCATATGGGAAAGAAGGGAGAAGGGATCAACTAAAGAAATTATCTTTTTTCATCTTTGAGGTTTTAAGCAAATTTCACAAGAAAGTAAATATACTGCAAAGCATTTGCTAAGAACTAGCTAGATGGAAGCAGGCAAGTGCTAACTAGTTTTATGACATTTTCATTCTGTGGAAAAGCAGTGAGGATGAGGATATTTACCACCATGGAAGGAATGAGTAGTTATTTTTACATCCAGATATCTAGGAACAGTTAGACTCAGTAATATATAGTGGCAAAGACAGCTTCCTTAATCTAGTATATATTTTCTAATCAGATTATATTGTGCACAGCAAATTCCCTTGACTCCTTCAAAAACTGTACAGAAACATCAATGAGCCAAGATATTCAGAGATCTGTTTAATTAATTTGAAATGCCTAATTTTGGAGACGTATTATCCATAAAAGGTGATACTAAACAGATTTAGTAAGTATACAAATGAATAACTGCAGGGATGATAGACTGCTGTGATAAAGTCCTAATGTCAGAGAGCTTTTTCCTTCATTGCTTTACCCAACAGCTGAATCATTCTCCCCAGCCTGAATATTTCTGAAGGAATATGTCAGGTGAGCAATACCAAGCCAGGTATCAGGCATTTCAGCTGTGCTGCTTGACTCCTGATAGATGATCATCAACAGAACAAGATGGGAAATAAATGCAGATTTGCACTGTTCAGCATACCTTGTGCTGATTTGGCTGCATATTTTCACTGCAATATATAGGGGTTGCTCACTACAGAGACTCTAGTCTCACAAATATCCATGGGACTCTGAGCAAAACAGAAATCAAATAAGTTATTGGAGAGAATTTTGCAGGTAATAGACAAAGGGATAGCAATAACAGCATTTCCACATAAAAATAAAACCTGAGAAAACAGCACCCTTCTCCACAACCTGTCTTTCATTCTTTTATGTTTCCTCCCTCCTTAAACATATGCAGTTTTTAAACCCAGCAGACCAGTCTTTCACAATGTAAAGTGAATGGAATTCTGCTATTTTCTGGCAACCAGATATATAACAGTGTCTTTTTCTCAGTCCCAGGTTAGAAAAATTGCAATAAACAACAGAAGATTCAGTGATACTGCATTGTGGTACATAGCAGGTGGGTTATCTGCAGTGTCAGCTCTGGCAATATGTCTTCATAGCTGCTTGTTTTACTTCACCCAATAATCATCCATCTGTGTCATGAAAGTTATTAAGAATGTTTCACAGGATTATACAGAATCAAACAATCTGACTTTAACTGCTTTCATCCAGCCTAAACTTTTGTGAAGGATTTCTCGTGCTTACATACAGTGCTTTGATGCATTACAGTCACGTTTGTTGCTCTTGGCACAAGCTTTGATGGGAAGGCAATTTGACCCCTGCCTTCACAATATGCTGTAATGTTTCTTCTCAAAGGAATCAACTTTATTGTCATGCTATTTTGTATGCAAATGACAACAGTGTCCATAAAAGGCAGCAGTTCTACTCTTTCACCCTGAAAGTATTATAACTTTATTTTTTAAATTCTATTTTAATAAAGTTTTTAAAAATTATATAGGCAGGATCTCCCCACAAATAAAGATGATAGTGTTTTGCAGAAGTTCCTAATGTGAAATGGAACAAACACTGGAAAATCTTGTTTCTTTATCCTTTGCAGCAATTAACCCCAACTCATGACACATCAAATTGTCATTTTTCTGTGCCATCAGGAATAGCTCAATCCTTAAGACAATCAGTCATCTGCAGCTACTGATTTTTACAATAATTATTAATATTTGTGGAGCAGATTGGCAAAAATAAAAAATATTTTTATAAAAGAACAAAACAAAAAGCAATTAAAGATACAAAATCCCATCAGCAACATTTTCAGGATCATAGAATAAACTAGGTTGGAAAAGACCTCTGGGATCATTGAGTCCAACCTACTAGAACATGGCACTGAGTGCCACATCCAGTTATTAAACACTTCTAGGGATGGTGACTCCACCACCTCCCAGGGCAGCCCATTCCAATGCCCAATCACTCCTTCTGTGAAGAACTTCTTGCTAATGTCTTCCCAAACCTCCCTGGTGCAGCTGAAGACTGTGTCCTCTTGTCCTGTCACTGGCTACCTGGAGAAAGAGACCAACCCCCACCTGGCTACACCATCCTTTCAGGCAGCTGTGGGGAGTGGTAAGGTCTCTGCCCTGAGCCTTCTTTTCTCTTGACTTAATACTCCCAGCTCCTTCAGCTGCCCCTCATAGGACTTGTGTTCCAGACCCTTCACCAGCCTTGTTGCCCTTCTCTGGACATGCTCCAGCATCTCAACATCCTTCCTAAACTGAGGGGCCCAGAACTGGACACAGCTCTCAAGGTGTGGCCTCACCAGTGCTGAGTTCAGGGGAAGAACCACTTTTCTTTTTCTGCTGGCCTCACTGTTCCTGATACAGGCCAGGATGCCATTGGCCTTGGCCACATGGGCACACATGATGGCTCATGTTCAGTCTGCCATCAATCAGTACCCCCAGGGTCCCTTTCTGCCTGGCCTCTGTCCAGCCACTCTGGACTCAACCTGTAATGCTGCAGGGAGTTGTGACCAAAGCGCAGGACCCAGCATATGATCTGTTAAACGTCACATTGTTGGATTTGGCCATTTAATCCAGCCTGTCCAGAGTCCTCTGCAGAGCTCTCCTACCCTCCAACAGATTGATATTCACTACCAACTTAGTGTCATCTGCAAATTTCCTAATGGTGGACACAATCCCCTCATTCAGATCATCAGTAAAAATATTAAACAGGACTGGGCCCAACATAGATCTTTGGGGAATCCCACTAATCACTGCCACCAGCTGGATGCAGCACCATTCACCACCACTCTCTGGGCCCAGCCATCCAGCCAGCTCTTAACCCAGTGAGCAGTGCACCTGTCCAATCCATGGACTGCCTGATTTTCCAGGATTATTCCATGGGAGATGGCGTCAAAGACTTTGCTGAAGTCAAGGTAGACAACATCCACAGCTTTCCCCTCATCCACCAGGCAGGTCACCTGGTCATAAAAGGAGATCAGGTTGGTCATGAAGGACCTGCCTCTCCTAAACCCATGCTGGCTGGGTCTGATACCCTGGCCATCCTGTAGGTCCCATGTGATCACATTTAAGATGAGCTGTTCCATAACTTTTCTGGGCACCAAGGTCAGGCTGAATGACCTGTAGTTTCCTGGTCCTGCTTACAGTCTTTCTTAAGAATGGGCATCACATTGGTCAGATTCCTGTCATCTGGGACCTCCCTGGTTAGCCAAGATTGACAGTAAATGATGAAGAGCAGCTTGGAGTAGCTCCCTCAATGCCCTAGGATGGATCCCATCTGGTCCCAAAGACTTATGAGTATCTGAGTGGCTCAGCAGGTCACTAACTGCTTCCTTCTGGATTACAGGGGAACTATTCTGGTCCCTATTCTCATCTACTAGCTCAGGGCAGGACACTTCTGACTCCTGCTGAGCTTCTCTCAGGGTTGGAAGGGTATAACTCCACCAGTCTATTTCTCTTCCACTCTCCCTAATACTCCTGAGCCTTTCCACTTCTTCCTTAAGTTTTGCCACCAGAGTGGATCATTCACCTGCACACATCACATGCCAGTGTCTTTTGCACTGTCCTCCAGTACTAGCAGCAAGCTCAGACACTCCCTGCTGCCAGTGCCCTGGACAGCTGGGTCCTCCTTGGAGCATTCTGCCTGGGTTAGAACACTCTTGCTGCAATATCAGCAATGGCTTTTTGACCATTTGTAAACCATTGATGGATCTAGTGAAGTTGGGGAAAAAACAGACCAAAACAGCCAAAACACCACAAGCTCCTAATGCACAACCTACCACCAGGAGCCAGAAGGGTGGAGGAGCATTTCCTGCACTGCCACACCACACTCCTGCTCCTCATGCTCCCTGTAGCCATTTAAATCTCCTCTCAATGGCCCTAGAACTGCCCCTTGCTCACATGATAAGAAGTTCAAAGTGAAAAATACAGGAATAGGTTGCAATTTCAATTACGTAAAATACAAGTTTTGGAGTTAAAAATTGAAGAGGTCAGAAACAAATTTGAATTGGGATCATCTGCACAGGACACTGCTACTTTGGTAATTCATGGTCCCACTGTTGATTAGCTGATACTCTCCATGGAAACAAAACTTGATACTATCAGTCAAAGCAACATTCTGACCTCATAATTTCTTACTTTATCAAGTCCTTTTTATGTTATGAAGTTGCTTAAAACTCTATTCCCTGGTACTTAAATCAGTGTGAATGAATAGATAACCCTAAATTTTCTTTGCACGCAGTTTTCTAAAAGAGGATCTTAAAATAACTGAGTAGTGGTTTCAATTGATTTGGTATGATTTAAATACCTCTATTTATTTTAACCATGTATACAGCCAAGAAGTCTTTATAGAAACTGACTTCCCTAATACAGAAGAATCTTCCTCTGCATATAAATACAGCACAAAGCCTAAGATGCTACATCAAAAATAGCAAATGCTGAACCAATAAATGTTTCAAAAGTTCACTATTATGTCAACATCCAACTCACAAGTATCTGACTTTTCAGCACAATTTGCCATCTTCCAGAACAAATATGCTGGCAACTTCTCATTGAAGAGGAATAAATCATTCTTCACAATTTCATTTGATCATTTCACTCAATTTGCTATCAAGTAGTACAGAGTCACTTTTAGCTCTGTAACTGACAGTGAATTTCACGCACTTCCTCTGACTTCTGCAACCTCACAGCTCCAAGCACTTTCTCCCAGAAAAATCTGGGTTTCTTAGCCAGCCTTCCTCTTACTTCCCTTGCTTGCACTTCTTAAAGTGCTTCCTTGTGGAAACTGTCAGGCTCCTCCAGGTTTCCCAGTAGGAAGATTTATAAATCCTTAGAAGCCTTCTCCAGAGCAGCCTCCCATCCCCACAGCCACTGGCCAGGGAGATGGGCCAGTCCAGGTAGTCATGAATCTGCCTCCTTCAAGGCACAAAAGCCATTGCTTTAAGCTCTGACATCAGTCTGCATCAACTAACAGACAATGTTTGTTCCCAAAAATAAAGCAAATAAAATAGAAGAAGCAGACCAATTTCCCTCCTCTAAACTCCTCTCATTTTAACACCAGAGACACGAACACACTGTCCCCTATACAACCCTAGAAAAAATATTTCCATACACTTTTCTATTACCTGTACATTGCTCTACTCTTCTCAATGTGACAGACTCACCAAGGACCTCTTCTCATCAGGCACACCCAGGTGCCAGTATCAGAGGAGGAATCGTTCCCTCAAAAAGTATTGCCTGGTGCCACCAAAGATAGATAACTAAACATCTCACTAGTACAAAGATTATACAAAAAAAAATGTGAGAAAGGTTAGAAAAAGGTCACAAACAAATCCACAATCAACCAAATAAACCTAATAAAAAAGCAAACAAACAAACAAACAAAAAACAAAATGAAACAAAACAAAAAAACCCAAACACACGCACACCAAAAAAACCCAAACAAGCCAAACCAAAAAACCCCAACAAACAACCAGGTGCTGCCATGCAAGAGTTGTACATTTTTAATTTAAATTCAGCTCAGTACCACCATCCTTTTCTGATGTTCTGGTGCCTTTCAGTGTCCAAACAGACAGCTGAGGGTTTCTACCAGGAGAATGTATCCTCAGCTGACATGAAAGCAGCATCTGTGACCCGAATGTATGAGGGAGCATTGCCAACTCACAACCTTGAGAATTATAGGCAGCTGCTTCCATGGACTTCATGCCCTTCTGCACTTAAACACATCCAAATTTTAAGCCTGTAATTCATGATAACCTCTCCTGGGGGCCTTGCCTGTTCTTCTGCCCATAGTCAACCTGCTAGCAACTATCCAGTCTGACTGAAATTAAATAAAAGGCATGCAAATGTTCTGAACTACAAAGAATAACAGTGCTGAGGAAATATGCTTCAACCGAGGTATTATTTACTCAGAATCCAGAATGTCAACTGAAACTTTTTAATTCTTACCAATCAACCTGTGACTAAATCCTTAAATATTTGCATTTTAAATCTATATTTATATTAATTACCTGATTTGGCTCAAGATAGTACATAAACACCTGCCACTTCATTTTTTATTAGAGTATTTTTTTATTTCAAACAAAGTGTTGGATCCTTTTCCAATGTGGTGGATTTACAATCTGAAATTTAACTTTCCACTGAAATCTCCATATAGCACACAATTTTCATTAATAGAAATAATGCAGAAACTAAAATTAGTATCTCATAATTTAGAAAGCTTTTAATATTCTTCCCTGTGCTGCAGTAAATTGAGTTATGGAATGATTATTTTATTTTGTGGAATATCAGAGCTAATTAATGCTTCACTGTACAACAAGTATTAAATTATACATGTATTTTAGCCTTTAGAAATACTTCAGTTTGTGGCTTCCTTCCCACGCCACTAACTTATGCTAGGCTACAATGCTTTTAGGCATAGGCTTCCTTAAAAAATGGTGTGTTTTTCCAGGTACAAATACTGTAATACTGGTAAATCTATATATTGGTTTAGTTTTGGGGTTTTTAAAAACACTGTAGAGTTCTTTCTGAAAGGAGTGTATAAAATACAAGCCTTCTAGACTTAATGTGTCACTCCTAAAGCTCAAAATTATTGAAGTTTATAAATAAAGCAACAGACCAGAATTAATTTACTGTTCATAAATGCAGAATCATACAATGTGGGATTACAAAGAGGAAGGACCAAGTCTTTCACCTTTCAAATTCTAAGAATCCAATAAGCAAACCTTACTGAAGTGGTACTGTCTTGTAAATCAGCCTCCTACTACAAGCTTCTGCAAGTCTGGTTTGGGCTTTTTTTCCCATACCCATTTAACCCAAAGCTAAAACAGCAAATAAAATAAAGCATTATATAGTTTTAAGGAGCATATCCATTCTTGCCAGAAACTGGATTGAGAAAATTCACTGGTTTATCATAAGCTACCAGAAGTGTTAAAAAGTTAAAGGTTTAGAGATAATTAGAGATCTATATCTGATCGGTCCCATTAATCCAAAAATGTCAGTCTAACGTAATTCCCTTGGCTGTATGAACTCCCTGCTGTTCCTAAGAAAACATATTTTTTAAATCCTCTGTTTTAAAATGTACCATACTTTTTGTGCTGGAATACACATGTTCATCCCAAAAGGCCCATTACAAACTGAATCCAATACTGATCCAACTAAAACATTATAGCCCCATTAACTAGAATGAAATACATTGATCTGAGCCCAGACAGGTCTCTAACGTTGTTGACTGCTTTGTTTTATTGGTGTGCAGGACATTTGAATTTCCACAATCTAGTCCAACAGACTAAAACTGAATTAGGATTCAATGTATGTTTGAACTACGATGGTGAAACATGTGAAGGCATCTATGATTTTGTATTTGTTTCTCTTCTTAAAAAAGAAAAAAAATCAGACCAACAACACAAATAAATTTGAGATTGGGGGATATATTAGGTAAATAAATAGCATTTCTTTTCTCTGCCTGTCCTTGCATTGAATCACAAAATACCAACTCAATTACTCACCACCACCTGAAATCAACTTTCACGCTGAGATTGCTGAAGTAACATGAGATCTGCTTCATTGTAACATCTGTGGTTCCAGCACATCCACGTAACTGAAAGCACAAAGTACCAGATCAGACTGAACAGCCCAGAACCGACACCAGGGTGTATAAATAAGATACTGGAATAAAAAGCCTATTTATGTTGTCTATCCATCTTTGGTGGCTTGAATATTGCAGTTTTGCTGACAAAAACTGCAATATTCAGTTTTTGTCTAAAAAGACATTTTTAGCTTAGCCAAAACCAAAGTTGAAGTACAATAATACTGTTTTTAAATATTGAAAGAAACATGTTGATAAATTATTTGTTTCTGTCTTTATGTCCAGACAGGTCTGGAAACAAAAATTGAAATCCCAGTATCTGTTTTTCCACAATGACAAATAAAAAAAACCACTTGGTATTATATTGTGTGCCATTATCAAAAATTATTTGAAAAAGTCACACTAATGCAACTCTAGCTAGCAACTGAGAAACACTTGTATTTGTTTGCACTCATAGTCTTTTAGCTCTCCTCCACCTTTTTTACTTCCCTAGACTAAACCAGCTGTACAATTTCCATCTCTTCTCATCAGCCAGGGTCTCATCAGTCACAGTTCTAGGCTGAACATGACCTTCTATGGTGTAGTAGGTACTCAGTATTCAGGTAGGGTGCCACAGGACTCTGTATACACGTTTTTTCATGTTTCTTTTAAACCTGTACCTCTCATTGCTTGAACAGCAAAGCAAGACGTCAGCATACGTCTTTATAACAGCCTGCTGTTCTCTCTCCAGAGAGGTATGCAGAACACGACAGGGACTAGCATCACCAAAGACATAACAAGCTGATTGTCTCATGGATCACCTTCTTCTCATCTACAGCCTCTGTTACAGGTATGAAATGTTAACATTGTTTATACTCGCCTTTTTGAAAAATTCTTCTTCTTCAACAGGAGGAGATGCTTCAGTCCATCATCTTAGTGGCCCTTCACTGGACTCTCTCCAGTATGTCCATATCACCCTTACCCTGGTGAGCCCAAACTGGACACAGCACTCCACATGTGGCCTCACCAGCACAGAGCAGAGGAAGAGGATGTCCTCCTCTGACCTGCGGACAGCCCAGGACACTCTTGGCTTCTGCTGCTGCAAGAGGGAATTTCTGCATGGTGGGCTCATTAAGTTACATTTAATTATTGTAATTCCTCAATATCTTTACTCCATTGAAAAATCATGAAAGGTTGCAGACTAGTGCACTTCTACTTATCAACAAAAGCCTTTCTTAGAGTAGGCAGAGAACCTGAAATGCCATGGGGGCTGTCTGTAAGGTGGAGCTTCTACACAAGCTACATGTACCACAAGGATATTCTGGTGCACAACAATCTGAATGTCACAAACACCTTGGACCTACATACTGCTTAGCAATATTTTAGCTGGGATTAAAAACATAATGAGTTGGTGCCTAATTTGTCCTTTACTTCATTTGTAAATGTTAGACTTTTAAAATTTGTTAGAGTTTTTGACATTTTAGACTTGTTGGCTTTTTGACATTTGTCAAATCCCACTCCAAAATAATTAGTTCTGCCAAATTTTAGCTTGCTCATTAATCTTATCTGAAGAATTTCTGCCATGTAAATAAAGAGGCTTATTATTTTAGAATTTTCAGTGGTGTATTACAGATAACCTTTATAAAATCATTGAGGCCATTTAGGAATATTAAGGACATTATTCATTCTGTAATATAGTTTAATAAGAAATTGTGACTTAATGGAAGCTTAAACGCTCTTTGGTAACCTATCTTGATGACTCAGAAATAAATGACCTTTTGTGAAACATCTCTGATGTAGTGTTCCATGGTCTGTTGTTATATCTAATGGTTTTGAGTCTAATGGAATGTAGTTCCAAAAATTTTTAGGTTAAAAATCTCAGGTAATCCCTACAAAGAAGGTAATGCAGAGATTTTAAGTGCTCAGATCTATAATCTTCCTGTGAATATATTTTAGCTGGAATTTCCACTAGTGCTATTAGGAAAAAACTGTGAAGGTAAAATTTTACTATTGTATAAACATTTATTAAGACGTTACCCACCACAGTTTGGAATGTCTGAAAAAAGAAAAAAATTAATTTTCTAAAGCAGATAAATAATGACAATACAAAAATCTCAGTTCAGTTATTAGCTGGAAGAAGTAACTTTATGATTCCATTTCATTGATTCAGACCTAGCCAGGTCTTTTTCTGCAGGTCATTTCCACAGCAAACAGAAAATTTGCAATAGGGATAACCAGGGACTCAAGACTTTCTGGTGGCCTTTGCATGCAAGACATGCCTTTTGGTACAATGGTGGAGGTACTTATTTAATATTTATTTTTATCTTTATTATACTGGATTTCATAGGTAAAGACACTACTGAAGCATTGTACAGCTACAGAAAAAAAAAAAAAAAGATTAGCCATTGAATATACCATTAGGATTGCTTTATTTTAGGTTCCAAGTTTCTGCATACTTCGTTTGACTACTTAATTAGTAATTAAATTAAATAAAATTAAACTACTAAAGTAATCAAAAGTAATTAAAATTAGTAAGTAAGTTTGCCAATGATACTAGACTGGGAGGAGCTGTCAGCTCCCTCAAGGGCCAGGAGGCCCTGCAGAGAGACCTCAACAAATTAAAGAGATGGGCAATCATCAGCTCTGTGAAGTTCAGCAAGGGCAAGTACTGGATTCTGCACCTGGGATGGGACAACCCTGGATGTACAGACAGACTGGGGAACAAGACACTGGAAAGCAGCACCATGGAAAGGGACCTGGGGGTCCTGGTCAACAGAAAGTTGAATGTGAGTCAGCAGCGCCCACACAGCCAGGAGGGTCACCCATGTCCTGGGGTGCATCAGGCACAGCATTGCCAGCTGGACAAGGGAGGGGACTGTCCCCTCTGCCCTGCACTGCTGCAGCCTCACCTTGAGTGCTGGGGCAGCTTTGGGTGCCACAATATGAGAAAGGTATAAAGCTACCAGAGAGTATCCAAAGGAGGGCTGTGAGGATGGTGAAGGCCTTTGAGGGGAAGCCGTGTGAGGAGCAGCTGAGGGCACTTGGGCTGTTCAGTCTGGAGGAGACTGAGGGGAGACCCCATCGGAATCTACAACTTCAGAGGAGGGGCAGACACTGATCTCTTCTCTCTGGTGACCACTGACAGGACCCAAGGGAATGGTGTGAAGCTGTGCCAGAGGAGATTTAGGTGGGATATCAGGAGACAGTTCTCACCCAGAGGATGGTTGGGCACTGGAACAGGCTCTCCAGAGAAGTGGTCACAGCACCAAGCCTGACAAAGGTCAAGAAGTGTTTGGACAACACTCTCAGACCCATGATCTTGGGGTGACCTGTGCAGGGCCAGGAGTTGGTCTCAGTGATCTTCATAGGTCCACTACAACTCAGAATATTCTATGATTCTGTGAAAATGAAAAATAATTAGATTTATCTTTGGTGGAATTGAATCATGAGTCTTGATGTACTAAAGCTAAAAAAGTAGTAAAATGTTCAGGCTAAATATTGGTTCCAGTAATAAGGTTCAATTGGTACTGCAGACTTCTTGAAAGTCTGTGTATTTAAGCATTTGTGGTCAGATAGCAATGCTATGAACCACTTTGTGCAACATTTTCCTTTAATAAAGTGGGGGGTTTGTTACTAAGAATCTCTACTGTTTTGCAAAAAGATACACAACAAGAGCTAATTTATGAAATAGTTTGATTATGTAACATAGTCTCATGGTTAACATCCAGTTACACTACTAGGACAATAGAAATTTTTGGCATAAAAAATTTTATTCTTGTTTAGTACCACTAGCGGTGGAGGCAACAATAGTGGAAAAGAAGACATGTAGGACCTCAGTCCCTACACAAAGTCATGCTATGTGACACAACATAATTGTCTGTCTCAGAGTCAACCATGCTTTGAGGGAGCAGGCCCCTTTTGCAGATGCCCTTGAGGGGAATTATACATAATGTTATTTTTCTTTATTTACCAATAAAACAGTTTACCTTAGGCCTGACAAGGTTAATTATAGTTTTGTGATTTGACATTTATTTACCACATTTTTCCTTTAATTTGGCTACGAATCATTTGACTCAACAGTTCATTAAAGATTAGGATCTCATTCTGGAAATGTATAGATAACTTAAGAAAACAAGCTGTGATCTTTGTTGAGGGTTTAGTTTATCCTAAGTAGCAGCTGGCACATGGCTTCATCAGATAAGAGTTTTGAAACTACCTCACCCACAAGTTAAAATGTTATTTAACCTGCTTTCCTGCAGCTCCTTATTTGCCCAGGCAATAGGACAGAGAAGATGAATCACATTCCTTACAGTCTTGCCAACATGACCAGAAAACATCCTTCCTCTCCAGACAGAATATATCGGATGAAGCAGAACCTCTCTTTGCTGCAAGAAGCCCATCCTGAACAAATGTTTGCATATTTAGCTTTTAAAGTACTGTAAACAAAGGGGCTAGTTGTGATTTAGGAGCTTTATCTCCAGCAGAGAATGACATCAGTTAAAGCAATGTTACTGTATACAGGCAGCTTCATGTTTCACTTCTGCACCAAAGGGTTAAGAACTTGGATTTTTTGCTATAGCTGAAACCCTGTACAATAATTCAAGAAAATAACCCATAAATAAATTGAAAAGGAATTGTTACCAGTGCACGGTTTATAGACCTTCTGTGTTTAGAATGGTTTATTTTTATGACAGTTACATCCTGCACATGACCTAGGAGGATATCTGCAGAGGTCAGTCACGGTAGATGTTAGAGATAAAAATGGATCAGTATGCACAGTCCTGACACAGGAACAAAAGGGGAAAAACTGGGAACTTAGGGAGCCTTGAAGTTCAGGCTGAAGTAGACTGAGAGTGAGCTTTGTTTGGAACCACTGATATAGAATATCCTAAAACTGTAACAATTTAATTTATAATCCTTTCCTCCATGTTATAGAGAATGGGGATCACTAGATCCACAACGACGAGACACCTGGTGGTGTCTGTCTCATGGTTACACAAAATGAGGGTGGGCTTGACATTCTGTGGCACAACTGACTTCTGCTTTTACCAGAACTCACAGAAGGCAAGCAGGGATATATTAAGCATTAAATTGTTTTGGCAAAGGAAAATTACCATAGATGATAGGTTTTTACTATTGTAGGTAAAAAACCCAAATCTACCTTGTAGCTGTGGCTATGCATTCTCAAGCACACAGTCTAGTGTGAGATGGAAGATAGAAAGTCTCATAATCTTATGAGGATTTCAGTTGTGTAGCTTCCTTGAGAACTATTATTTTATTTTCTTGTCCTACACATAGACAACACAGCACTTTGGTCCTAGATACATGTCACTTTTTGTGGGGTCTAACTCCTGTGCTTTCTCCTGTAGCTTTCAGTAATTACAAAAATTCGTCCATCCTTGACTGAGCTGTTGTGGGCACTGGGAATGAGGAGACAAAATTGAACTTTATAAGTTTTCTGTATTTAGAATGGTTTATTTTTAATGACACCTACATCCTGCATATAAGAGGTCAGATCAGAGATAAAAATGGATCATTATTTTCCACACAGATACTGGAAGCTAAACTGCCTTGTTCCTGCTCTTGTCATAACCTGTTTTACAGCTGGAGAGCATTAGATCAGTTACTGTAGGAACACCATATGGATTCCTAGTCATCATTACCTTCCTGAATTTTATATAGAGATTAAAAGCTTGTTGACCAGTTTTCAAACAATAAACTAAAATTCATCCTTTTCTTTTTACTTTTTGAAATAGCCCTCCTTTCTACTTCCTGAAATATTTCTACACATTAGAAATGAAAAAAAGTTACAAAGAGTACATTGAAATAATCACAAATTTTGATAAATTTATCAAAGTATAATTATGACTGAATAATGCTGTAGTGTTTTTATATACTTTAGCTTGTACTAAAACAGTGATCTATGGAATGTACCCATGAACATGAATGACAGTGATTTGACAACAAAAAGTCTTTTTTTGATCACAAGATATCTAGCTTTTAACTAATGCATACATAACCTTCCTTTTCAACTTAGAATGCTCTGAGGAAAAAGAACCAACCAAACAACAAACAAAAAAAACTCCACCAAACAAAAAAAAACCAACCAAAATAATGTTTATTTTCCCTTTTTGTTTTGTAGACAAGTAGACACATGCTTTTTAAATCCTTACAGCTTCTATCCACTGGATGCATGTAGATGTCCTTGGTTCATTTCATGTGCCTTGCACAAGCAAGGCAGCCAGAACCGTATCCTTGAATATAGAGATACAAGCAACAGGGCAGCAGGTACAAGTCTTCAAAGATTCTGCTCCTGAGTTAACCAGTGCCCCAGAGGTGGCAATAGTGCCAGCTAGAACATGCATAGCATAAGCTATTCAGCCACTCAAAACAGTGCTCTGCGCTGGCAGAGAGCCCTCCTAGCACAATTACCCTTCAACACCACCTTACACTCTGCCAAGAGCAAGACTGAAGCCAAGAGCAGGTGTTAAATGGCTGATTTAGCTAAATTCTCCAGCTCAGAGTATCTGTGTTGAAACTACTAAATGCCTTTGATCATCTGTTCTACACCACATCAAATTTAAGAGACACGAGAGTGTACTACAAATTAAACATTGGGAAGGTCCCGAATTCTAAGCACTTCCCTTTCTGACAAGTATTTAGACCTAAAAGTTCCTTACTCAGGAACTCAGACAAATATTGAAAGCTATTTACATATTAATTCAAAATCTTATGCATTGAAAGAAAATATGATTTATTCTATTAGCTGCAGCTGCCAGATGAAGAACATCCAGAGGAGACCAGAAGCTCCTTTCATTGCCTGTATTAGCCATCTGGCAACATGTACTCACTCAGTCTGAGACAAAAGAAGAATCTGGGAGACCACTACCAAATGCCTAACAACTCCCAGGGGCTGAGGAGTGTGACCACATCTGCTCTGCTCATCTCATTGGAATCTTGTCCCTGTACCACTGCCGAAAGAGCAGGGAGGTGTTACAGAAATCACACGTGCCTGAGCAGAGAAGGACAAGAGATGACGGGACTGAGGAGAGGAAGAGCAGCAGGACCTGTAATGGAGGCCTGAGACCCCAAAGAAGTCAACATGGTTTTGTGAAACTGAATTGAATCAAAGGCCTCGTGCCACCCCAGCTTTGGCCAAACCTTATGAGGCAGAAAATTAGCCCCCTGAGCAATCATGACATGTTGCTATTGACATTTCAGCTGAAAAAGCCTTCTAGTGCTGAAGATGGGGATGAGGTTTCCTCATGCTTCATTCATGAAGTTCTTCACCTGCCATTCTTCCTTGTATAAACTTGAAATCAATAAATCAGATTGCTCCTTTTATTTTGCTTATTTTCATTGTTATCATTTGTCTCCCTAATTAATGTTCCTGTGCTGAAATGGATGGTGGCATCCTGAATAAATCAGAAAAAAAATACCTCCCTGCTACACAGCTGCATTTAGATCACATTTCTGAGTTTATAAGAGTGGGTGACTTGGAGAATTATAAAGAAAAGTTTAATTGTTTTCAAATTTGAAAATAACGGGAACTTGAATCATCCCTCCCTAAACTGACTTTTTGCCACTTCTTTGTTTCCTAACAAATCTGCCAAGTTTTTCAATGCTGTTTTTTACAGCATTTATTTTGTAACAAAATATTAAAATGGAATTGAATTACCATAAGCTTTTTTAGTAAAAAAAAATATCTTGTTTCAGAATTAAAGCTGTGGTGTTTGATTTGATCCTTCAATAAGAACTTGCACATTGTTTTGTGCAAGAACTTCCAAAACAAGCATGCATGCAGAATATCATGTGTTGCCAAGCAGAGAACAGAATAATGGAAGCCTACCATCTCTATCAAGAGAAACAAAATTTCAGAGGTTTCTTCCTTAAAAAATTTATGTTGCAAGAGGTATTGTTCAAAAAACCATGCAATTAGCTGTGTAGTGGCATGATTGAATAAGCATCTCCCCAGCCCTAGTGATGAACTTTGTATTTCTCTCACAAGTCATGCAGCTCGTGGGTGGTCCTGGATGGAAAGATGGACTCATTTTTATGCTCTACTATACCTTCAAGTTACCTTGGGAGGCAGGAGGATCATGCTGCATGGTTGGGAACAAATAAAATAAAGAGTATGCAAGGGAAAAGTGTTCTCAGCAGGCAGCAGCTGGGAATATAAACCACTGCTCCTGCTGAGCCTGTTACTGCAGGAGGATAGTACACAGGCAGGAGACAAAGCCAATGCAAAGAGGAAGTAATAGTATGTTTGAGTTGGCTACAGTTTTGCTGCGTTCTCATCCTCCACTTGATCTCTCATTTCTGAGGCTGATTTAGGAAATCTGTCCTTGGGTGAAAAGAGCAACTCCCTTTGCTCTCAAAGAAACAAACACTGACCGAGCCTCTCTAATCAAGGTTTATGGAAAACACTGAAACTTGATTTAACTCCAATAGCAAGTTCTGTTCATGAGGTTTTCTTAAGTTATGAACGACATTTGAGAGATTTAAATGTTTGTCACTATCTTAATTGCTCTTACTGTCCATATGCTACAAGAACAATACAGAGGTCTTTTGATTGCTATGTTCTTAATTTACTTAATGCAATTACTAAATAAGTGTTCCTTAGTACTTCATGGAGTTTTCATTTATGACTCCTGTGACAAAGTCAGGGGAAGAATAATTTTAGAGGCAACCTGATATACCAAGATCAAGACTCACAAATGGAGAGAGGAATATTGCAGACAGCCCTAACAACTTTGTAGCATAAGCAGGCTGTCTACTCAACAGCACCTCCTTAGAACAGATGTTCCTTGTACACAATTCACAGAGGTCAGGTTTTTCTCATTACACATTTTCAAAGACAAGGAGGGGTCCTGGCTGCAGACCAAGCTGTAAAAACTCCAGCTGCTTATCAACTCTGAGTATGTTTTCTTTCATGTTGCAAAACCCACTAGCCTCCAACATACACCCAGTATTTTCCTGGCTATGTTATACAACATTTCAAACATTACTATTCTTTTGTGATGGGGCACTCTCTAACAATCAAGTATGTCAGACCTCCATCTCACATGCTCCCTCCATCTCACCTGGATATTTCCTTACCACTTTTGAATTTCAGAGTCTGATTCTCTCTCAGTGGACTCTGTGTGCCATTAAAACTGATATCCATGCTTTCTTTGGGGCTGAGCCTAAGGCAGCTGATTGTCCTATTCTGTATATTTAAATCCATAGTGTGATCAAAGGATTTCTGAGGGTTTTCTAAGTATTGTTCCTTTCCCTTTTTCTCTCTCTCCTGTGCTTCACAACCCCTTCTGTTTTACTTTTATTCTCTCCTCATTTATCTTCAGGCTCTCATCCAAGCCTTCACCCTGGATCATCTGCTTTCCTGGTTACTTTGATTTTGTTTCTTTTTCAAAACTAATTGATATTTATCCTATTCTAACACAATTCTTGATCCTGCTCCATCGTGAGAGGAGATTAAACACCTGACAGTACACAAATAAAAGGTAAAATATTTATCCAGACAGAAAGTCCATTTCTCTGTCTTTCTTTCCTTCTTCATGACTTTTGAAAAATTTCCTTATCTTAACGGCAACAAAAAACCTCTGTGAAATTGTTACACTACATGTCAAGGTCAAAGTAACTGATACCAGGAAACAGCTGTAAAATTAGCTCTTGCGTTTCCTAATATAACATCTATTAATAGACCTAATTATTTTTATACCCAAATGTGTTCATAAATCAAGCAAATGACACTTATTAAAGCACTTTCATATAAGGAAGCTATTTACCAAACTACCTTTCTGATAGTTCTGTTTTTTGTAAGACTTTTTACTTAGCATCTTAAATGCAAGTATTACTAATGCTTTAAGAAATACATGACTCAAATTGTTTGGCCAAAGTCTGAGTGCTTGGTTCTTTCTTAATGTCTCCTGACATCCCAGCTACTAAACATTATACTAAACACAAATGTCAGAGCACAACCCAATTGTTCTCAAAGTGTTTGACCTCTACAGGCTATAATTACTGACCCAATATAAACATACTGTCTATCTGCCTTGACAGAAGCACATTTAAAGTGTCCTGTTTATACATTTTGATTTTGAGAACAAAAGAGCATCCATGTAAATTCCTGTGTTTGTTTAACACATGCTAAGCAGCCACACTGCTGTATATACAGAGTGTGGCAGAAAACAAGAAATACCCAGACAAAGCTGCTTTATTTTAGAACCTGCATCCTTTTCTCTGTGGTCACAGTCTCCAAAAAGCAAAATGCATAACCTGAGGACTTTATCCTTTAGTCCAGTGCTGTGCACCACAAGCTGCTTTGAACCACAAGGAGACAAATGCCAAATCCCTGTCCCTCTCTCATGGAAAGAATTATGTGTGGTTCCTCTACTTCACAAGGCACATGTGATCAGAATAGTCCCTGTAAAAATCTATAGAAGGGAAGGAAAACACAGGAAGGGAAGTGACCTTTTACAATGACAAACCATCCATAAATGTTGATGTGGAAATCAATGCTTCACATTTCAGTGAAAAAGCCTTGCCTGCAATGCTTGAGACCACATAGAAATTAAATTTTGATTCTAAACCACAAAAGCTGGTATTCTCTTTTCCTACCCACTTCCTCAAGACAAGGATAATCCCTGATGGCAACAATTACCTTTTCCTACACCACTGAAAATTCAGATTTTCAGTCATCTGGCACCTACACAAACCAGAGTGGGAGATTTTCTGGCATTTAGACACCAAGTAGTAGACACAATTAATGAAAGCCTATTACTCAGTGATGGAACAGTTATTGAAAATGTCTATTGGCTAAACTCTTAATGTTCTGGATTTCTTGAGCAAAGACTGACAGGTTTTAAAGATTAGTTACACTCTTGCCTTGCTGGTGGGGATTATCACCTTCCCTGATAGGTGAACTCACCCAATATTATCCTTCACCATTCTAGTGAAACATCAGTGGCACAGTGTTATTATAAGGACTCTGAGCAGCAAGAAATTCAGTAGATGACACATTTTCTCTCCTGCAAGTTATGTGTGGTTAAATGGGAACAGATAACTCAGAATGAATGTTACCAGCTTTATCCACAAAATATTAGTGTCCAAAACCATTGGAGCTAAGCCAATATAAATTCATCATCATTCTGTCCAAGTTTTCTGGTATTTTCAATTAGTTATTTGTTTCTGTATTACTGGAGCTTTGATGCTTAAGCTAAAGAATGCTTTAACTTAATATTTTATCCTCTAGGTCTGAGTCTCATGTGGCCTGCATAATATGTGTAAACATTTATGTGTATTTTAAGACTAGTATGCAATCACAAAGCAAAAATCAAAGACTTCATCCAAAGACACGGCAAAACTGGGAGATTTGCAGTTTTTCTATCTGATATGTATTCCTCTTTCAGAACCTACCCATCCAAAGTGACCTTTATTTGACCTCCAAAATTAATTGTAACCCCCAATTAACTGTCTCCTTGCTATATAATATGAAAATTATTTTTCACTCACCTTACTGTATTTTTTTTTATTATTTCTTTATTTAGAAAATGCTAAAAATCATTAAGTACTGATGAAAATTTCAAGCACTACACATCTGGCCTATGTGGCATACTGAGAAGTCAGATCACTGTGGGAACTGTACCAAGACAGGCCACAAAGCAAATTCCTTGTGACCAAAGCCACGTGCAAAGTAAATGCACTTCCCACAGTCAGAGTTCAAACAAAACAAAAGAGTAAGGGTTCCTGGATAGTAGCACTGTTTCTGTTGACATCTCTGCTGTACTATTTGACCACTAGAAAGTACCATGAGGTTTCCCAGAGACAGATCATGGCTTAGTGACAGATCTGATAGTCACTCATTATCCGGAAATATAACCTGGAGGTGGTGGGCTGAAGAGAAGCAGACACTTGCAATTTTCAGGAAGGAAAACAGAACAATTGCTTCCTTTGCAGATGAGACTTAGAGAATAAAAAAGTTAGCAGGGAAGTTAACAGTGAACTGCTCTTCTGCCAGGCCCTGACTGCGATCCCACTGCTGTCAATGTACATCAGGAACTATTATGTTCTGACAGAGATCAGACATTCAAAACTGAGTTTAAAAGTTTGCAACACTTGGGTTGCCCACCAATGCTGTCAAGCTGTGATGAAAATCTTCCCTCACAGTGGAAAAATATGGCCTTTTGGTTGATAATCCTTTTTGTCTGTGTAATGGACCTCTTCCTTTAAGATCTCTGTCATGGCCAATGTCTCACACTGCACACCTTCACCTATTCTACTTTGAGCAGGAAATGAATAATGTAGTATCTTATAATAATTAAAGAAGCTGATCAATCTGCCTCAGGATCTTCAAGTTTACTGTAGCGTCGCTCTATTGGGAATGGCGAGAAGAACGACACAGACTCTCTTGGGAGTCGACAGGAGAATTTTCTCCCAATTTATTGCCGCAGATCTTTTTTATAGACTGATACATGAAAGTAGAGAGAAGTAAAACTCTTATTGGTTAGTAAACTAACACATCACCATCATTGGTCAGTGGGGTTCACCACCCCTCGACCTTCTCTTGCAAGAAAACAAAGAACAGACAAACAGCACCTGCAAGGCTGTCCTCTATCTCTGACGATTGTTTTAATTCCTCCTTATGATTTCCCAGGCCACTTTCTCAGGCAAGACTGAGAAAGTTATGTGGCCTGCTATTCCACAGCCCCTGTTCTCCCTGCTTCACAGTTACCATCCATACTGTAGAAAAATTCCAGGAATTCCATTCCATAGAATGGCCTGAGTTGGAAGTTACCTCAAAGATCATCTAGTTCCAATCCCCCTTTCAATTACAGGGACAACTTTCACTAAATCAGAATATGCCCAGAGCTCCATCCAGCCTGGCCATGACCACCCCTGTGCATCCACAGTTTTTCTGGGCAACCTGTGCCTCGCCATCTTCTTAGCTAAAAATTCCTGTCTAATATCTAATCTAAACCTACTCTATCAACTTAGAACCATTCCCCCTTATCTCCTGCCACTCTCCTAAAAAGTCTCTCTGTACCTTTCCTGTAGATTCCCTTCAGGTACTGGATAGCTGGTGTTGGGGACCCAGAGCTAGATGCAGCGCTGCAGGTGGGATGTCACCAGGGGAAAGCAGATGAATCACCTCCCTTGTGCCACTGCCCACACTGCTTCTGATCCAGCCCAGGATGTGATTTGCTTTCTGGGCTGTGAGCACATACTATTGGCTCATATTCAATTTTTCTTCTGCCAGCAACCCCAAACTCTTCTTGGCAGGGCTGCTCTTGCAGCTTTCTGCTCATTCCCCAGCCTGTACTTACAGCAAGGGTTGCCCCAACCCAAGTGCAACACTTTGCACTTGGTCTTATGAAGCCACATGAGATTCCCATGGGCCCACTTCTAAAACTTGTCCAGGTCCCTCAGGATGGCATCGCATCCTTCAGGTCTGGCAACCACATGACTCAGTTTGGTGTCATCTTCAGACTTGTTGAAGGTACGCTCAATTCCTTTGTCTATACCCTTAATGAAGATATTAAATAACACAGGTTCTAACTTGGATCCTGGAGGGACACCACTTGTCACTGATATCCATTGGGACTCTGAGCCATTGACCTCAGCCTCAGGATGTGACCATACAAGCACTTTCTTATCCATCTAACAGTCTGCTCATCAAATCTGTCTCTCTCCAATTTAGAGAAGGGTATTGTAGAAACCCATGTCAAAGACTTTACAGAAGTCCAGATAATTAACATCCACAGCCCTTACTTTGCCCACTGATGTACTCTCTCCATCATAGAAGGCCACTAGGTTTAAGTTTCTTCTGCATTGTAATTAAAATGTAACATTACATAGGCAGTTTCAATGGAGGATCTTAGGTCAATTTAGAAATGTTAGGAGGTGACACAAGTTGTTAATTTAATATCTGTAAAAATGTAATTCACAGAGATGGTACTTCTGCTTCAGTATCCCTCACTGTACCTGCATGCTGTCCACATCTTTCCACTTGTCCACTGCTATTTTCAGTTCTTATCTTCTCTGCACACCTGAAACTGGGTGGAAGATTGGTCATTGCACCTTAGGTCAACTCAGCATACCATGAAAAATCCAGCCATGTTTACTTCCAGTGATGGGATTTTAATCCTGCTTCATCTTGCCTAGAGACAGGGAACAATCTGCTCCCAGTCATTTTATCATGACATTTCATTAGTTCAACTGTAGAAATAAACAGCTCTCCAGCCTTGCTAGAAACCACAGGTCTGCACACACCCTGTTACCTGAGCTTCAGGATTGCCATATCTCAACATCAGTAAGAGACATTTTTATTAAATCAAGGTCTGTCCTCTGCAGGCAAACATTTACAGAGGAAGGAGCTATTCATCTTTGCAACTGAAATGTTAACTTCCTTGGTCCTAGAAGTAATTTCATGTTCTCTTTCTAGTGGCTTCTGCTTTGTCTCCTCAAAGCATCTGTCTCCATGTTTCCTATTGCCTTAGATATGGTCTGTCATTGAAAGCACATATACAGTAATCCCATGAAGAGCAAAGTAAAATAAGGTGTCTTCCTCACCAGTCACTGTTAAAATGAAAATAAGTCAAAAACTCAGGTAGCATAAAAATCAAGCAATTTACTGTTTTTCCCTTTCATTCATTAAACTCCTAATCTGTAAATACTAGTAGGGTCAATTTGTTTTCCAAATTCATAGTGAACTAATTAGAAATTTGACAAATTATGACTTTGATCCATTATGTTAGGTATGAATTCAATATCTTACTCAAGGAGAATGTTTTTAAGTTTGATATTGAATGCCTGTTCCATTGAGCGTGAAGAAACAGATATTCTAGTATTAGTGCCAAGTAAATTATTTAGCAGAACACAGATACTGTAGCTAGTTGTTTTGTTTTTAGTTTACAGCAACCTAAGGTAAAAGAGAGTCCACTTTAAGCTTATCTTAGTTATTTCATTGCTCTACTTAAAAAAAAATTTAAAAGTTGAGCAATCTCATATTTAATTTTGTTTCCAGTGAAACTAAAACACATCTTTCAATCCCAACAGAAGCAAAGCCAAATTGATTATTATACCAATTTCCTCTAGAAGCAAAGGAAACTGTGTTAAATTTCCATCCTTACAAATGAAATGGAAGATCAGGAATTTTTATGGGGGTTTTTATTACACAAATGTGATTAAACACTAAATGTTTGGCAAAACAATAGTACTGTGAATGAATAAGTGGCTATTTTTAGTTACCTGCTAGAGTACTTTTTCTGATTTAAATGTTTTTGTCATACTATCAAAGAACAGAAGCAGTGCTGTGAGTTACATGACCAATCAACATAATGTGGAACAGCTGGAGTGATTTAAACATGTCTGGAAAGTGTTCATCTTGACTACTGATTAAATATGGCAAACAAATACAACAGCTTAGAAGTAGTTAACTGGCCATTAAGCAAAAACCGTAGCTGGACATACATTCCAGGTCAAGCTGAGCTGCACAAGATAGGACCTGTTCAGAACAAGATACTCTCTCACATCAAGCCTGCAGGCAGTCTTGAAAGGGCTCTAACTTGCATCCCACTGGATTACTGAAGATTGCTTTAGTGTTTCAGCCAAGTGTTCTCCTGTGATGCTACTCATTTAAAAGAGGTTAGGAACAGGAATATATATATACAGTTCAATCTACTCACCACTGAGTTCTAAGTGAATTCCTTTTATGCACAACCAGTTTGGCTTTCCAGCAAACAAACGAAACAAAGGTATTCTGAAACCTTCAATCAGCTCTGCTTACTGCATCAAAAGGAGGAGCAATCTCTTCTTATATTTTTGATTGTGCTTTCTTTCCTACAGTGTAAATGTATATATATGTATAAGATTTTCTCATGGTATATGCATATTTCTAACTTCTTTGTATTTACAGAAACTAGGAATAAAGTATTTTCTCATATTTTATTTAAAAGAAAAAAAAAATAATCCCATAAAGCTCTGCAAAGTAATAAAGAAAGCAAGTCTTTAACATTATTGAATAGTTCCTCTTATAATTTCATTTCATGGCAGTCTAAAGGGTTTCACTAAACTGGTTCAAGATTAAAATTTGCTCAGATGATGCTCCAATGATCAATCTAATTTGCTAAAGTACTTTTCCATTTTAAATGCATTTCCAAGTATTGTGCAGAGGAAATCACAGAATCTTGTTTATGTTCATTCATTCATCAGTAAACACTTTTCTCTGACTTCCTCTTCAATGATATCAATGTTTTCTTTTTTCTGAAGCACAGCATTTTAGAGTGAAAATTTCTTTCTTTCCTATGAATTATCCTTTATCATTACCTTCTTTTTATATAGCAGCAAAATACATATATTGAATTTTGCAGCTCTTTTTTTCTCCAAACACTTTCCAAAGGGGAAAAGTGTGTTAATTAACAGCAGCTAAAGGCTTACTTTTTTACTTTAGACAGCTTCTTCATCTCTTTAGTGATAGCATAAGCACTTTTTTTGTGCTAGTGTGCAGTAGCTACCAGGATCCTTTCAAATCCAAGTTGGACAGACATCATTCCTAGATGTGACAAGACCACAACCCTTGCCCTCAAAAGGCCAGGTGGGAACATTGTTTTCTTGGGGACCACAAAGTCTCATACCAGCCCTATCTACCAGCTAACATGGTCACAAAGAAACAGGACACAAAGAAACATCGTTTGTCAGGTCTAATCTCCCACATGCATATTCAAAACAGACAAAAAGCCCATGAAAGAAGTCAGTGTGAAAATGATCTGCTCCTTGATTTCAGATCCCAGCCTGCTGCATTCCTTAAGGTGAACATCAGGAAGACTTTGGCTTTTCTCTAGGTATCTCTGTAAATCAACTTGCCCATGGGAAGGGTCTCCATCAAACAGAGAATCAGAATATGTACAATTTTTTTTATGCTAACTATTCTTCAACTACTCCTTCTTGTAAAAAATCAGTATCAGATGCCTTCTTCTTACATTTACGCCTCTCCAGAAATACTTAAGGTCTTCTCAGAAGCAGAAAGCTGCCTCTTCACCTCTGGTGTTAAGCATTTGGAATGTCTTTTCCAAAGTCTTTCTCTGAATAGTGCAAATATTAATTTTTCGGTTTAGTCTGAACAGCAAGCCACATTTTTTTATCCCTCTTCCCCTCCAAGGAGAAAGCAACACAAAGAAAGAAAATAAGTTCACTCAGAGATTGTTTTTTTTTCATGATGTTAGTTTCTTGCTATCAGAGATTGTCTGAACTGTCATTTCAGAGGTGCTTTGGAGTCACAAGAAATACCAAATATAGAACAAAGCTTATGAAACAAACAAAAATAGAAGTTTTTATTACCTCATCTTCACTGGTGTTACTAGTCATTATCACATATTATGAAAACATACCAGAAAAATAATGTTTGGCTGCACTGTTCCTTGCCCACTGCCCTCTATTGTCACTATGTTTAATGGTATAAAATAAATACTGAAATCTACCAATATCTGAGCTGTCCACTCACTGATTTGTTAGCAGTGGTGAACCTGTTTTTGACCTCCATCACACATTAACTTTTCAATGTAAGGTGGGTACTTTGCTGACGCTACCATAACAGGAAGAATAAGCATTACCTGACAAGAGAAATTGCTGGTGCAGAGTTGAGCCTGTTGAGCCAGTGTAGGCTGGTGCTTAGGAATTCATTCCCAAGAGCAGACGTGTCAACAAAACCTAAGCACTTAAATAAACAGAAGATGTAAAAATTATACAAATGAGGAATGTAAGCTCATTTAAACAAAGGAGTAAATACTGCTAGAGTATTTTACAGCTGTTGCCTCTAGTTAACTTTCATCTGAGCTACCACGTGAAGGAGCAAAATGATGAGAATAAATTATCAGTTGAACTCTGAACTGAGAAGTCTTTACTGCTGTCTGCATTTCAGACCAAGCTCATTGCACACATTTGGCAAATCTGTTGGAAAAAATTATCACTTTCTTTGGACTTCCAAAAAGGTTATGAAAATCAACCTGAAATAATAATAGGAAAAAACACACTCTTCACAGAAACTTCAAAGCAGCAACAATAACAAAGGCTATGATTTTTCACTATGAAAAATCAGCCATTGGACTAATCCCCTCCTGGAAGTGGTGGATTCTTCAAAACTAGAATCTTTTACAATTAAACTGGACAAAGTAGTCCATTTTATCTAGACCAGATTTTTTACAAGTAAAGTTGGACCAGATAATCCTTGAAATTTCCTTCCAACCTGGTATTCTGTGACTCTATGAAACAGGTTATGAGTACAAGCTGGAAAACATAAACTGAAGACTAGTTAAACAGCATGTTTTATTGGTGGTATTACATTTCAATATGTTACTCTTGTGTAAGTTCTGAGCTCAATCTGATTTTAACATTTTGGGACAAATCACATTATTAATGTGATTAATAATTAATAATCACATTAATGATTAATAATCACGTTATTAAACAAACTGAAACCCAACATGAAACACTAGTCCTTTTTAAAGCCTTGCTCAATACTTCACAGACCATATAGTTAGTAAGATTATTTTAATTTGGTTTTTGCTTTTAACAATAAACCAGTTTTTTTGCTATTTCCACTGCTCAATGGAAATAGCAAAAACTAGTATGGTCAATGAAATTTTCAGAAATCCTGTTTTCAGGACAATATGACAGAAGTTACTGACAAGCTTTCATATTCAGCTGCCAGAAGCTAATTCAGAAAAGACAGTCACAACTTCTCCTGAAAATGAGAGTTCACTTTTTAGTCCTTCTGTCTAAGTCAATCTCTCCTTGTGTGTCTCTTCATGGATATATTGAAGTGTACACCCCAGTAACTGCTTTGAAATGTCACTTGTTGAAATGTTCAGTTGGTGGCTATTAGAGTGCTCTGAAACTTGTGTGAGGCCCTGCAGCAGAGGTCATCTGGACTCCTTCTTAGCCACAGTGGTCTCAAACTTCATGAACTTCAGACTTTTATTTTTTTTTCTTTCAAGCCATTCCATAGGAGGAACTTTTGCTCAACACCCCTCCCTGTGTTCATTCCCCCTGCAGCAGACCTATAGAGAAATAAAATTTCTTTCAGCCTGATGTTGTACCATAGCGAGACAATTCTATGCTCTCTTCTTGCAGGCTTATAAATGTCTCTGTAAGTGCCAAAGACTGTGTGCCTCTGATATACCTATCTCAGCAATTAAGGCAAAATATTTTTTCTCCCAGCCAATTATTTATATTTCTACATATACACTATAAGTAACGTGTGTTTAATCAAAAATCTAAAATCAGAACAGCTTAATTTCCCCACAGAGCTCCAGTGTTGCTTTTGTCAGGTAGAGTTATCATGCTCCCTTCAATGAATCCATTGTCCCTAATACAGGCCAGATGCATTGAAGGTTCATGTGGTTTCCAAAAAGATCAGTGCTCCTTGATCCCAGCCTTCAAATCAAGGTTTCACAGGGTGTTTTAGCAGAGAAAAGCCTCAGGACTTACTGCAAACATCACCATCTGTATTTCCCCTCTTGCTCACCTGGTCGGTGATTCAAAGGGTGCCCCCACTGCACAAGGGACACCAGGGACATTCCACCTGCTGCCTCTGCCTTTCCTCACATTCATCTGTCCTTTAGCTCTTCCTACGTCATGTTTTCCCATTCTCCCCAATCACTTCATAATTCAAACAATTTAAAAGTTTGCATTCTTTCAGCCTTTTGCAATATTTTATGTTCTTATATTTTTTTGCATTTCCTAACACCATAATATTCTGCACTCTTATCTCTCGGATGTTTGAGAATGTTAATTCACAAGGGCAACAAAAAGAAAAAGACATAACCAAGAGAGCTTCTTCTGGCACCACACCTGGTTAAGATATTTGCACTGGATTTCTAAATCCAGATTTCAATAACATCAAGACAAGTAGAAATGCTCTCCAGAAAGGAGTACCAACTGAATATTACAAGGTGCAGTTAATGCTCTCCAACCTCTTTATTTACCCATGTTTTCTCAGTGATCATTCTTCCTCACATTCAACCCCTTCAGGCAGTGAGAAGCAGCATCATTTTGGAAGATGTTTTCAGTTAAATGAGAAACAAGTTAACTGTCTTAATTTCCACTCCTGCTCAACACTGACCCAAACAAACACAGGTAATAATTTGGCTAGTACTCCTCAGGACATGCAGGGTCACATTCAAAAAAGCCTTTCCTTGTTACTGTGCACAGCTCTGCTTTCCCTGGTGCTCCTACCCAGCATTTGTGGATTACACCCATGTCAGCTCTTCCATATATGTTGAAAAAAGGAGGGCTTAACAAGACCCAGCCACAAGAAAAAGGAGTCATTTATACTATCCTACACTTTGCTCCTGAATTATACTAGAAGAATAAAACATAAATTGCTGCATAATTAAAAGCATTTAGCCAAGAGTGAAGCAACTGCAGGTTAGCCAAAGGCTTTATTTTCAGTTTCTTGCCTCTTCTCATAATGAACCCCACTAAGAGTCATAGGGAATTCCAGTTTCTCAGACTAGAAATACCAATGTGACAGCCCTTCAAAAGAGAAGATATTATGGGCAAAGTGCAGTAAAATAAAATGTTAGGAATCAATACCAGCCTTGCTTGTCTTGATCCTGGGGTTCCCCTATTCCTTCAGTGATTCCTACTGAGTCAGGTTACACAGAAGCCACAGCAAGGCCAACAGAAGGCCCTTCTTTCACACTGCTCTGGTACATCCTACATAAGAAACCATACTGCAACATACCCTCTCACTGCAGTGACAGCAAAGCATTTACAGAGAGGAGGCAGTAGCTGCTGTCACTCATCAGGTTGAGGAGATGATTTTATTTTGTGACAGAGGGTTACTTCAAATATTTTGCAGTAAATGTAATTGATGTCAACTGTCATTCACTTGGTGGTGATGGTGTCTCTCTATAACAGACAACAGGAGTTATTCTTTGGGCAAATGGATGTGCAGTAAGAATTCCTGAGTGCTCCTGAGGACTCCTGAGTCAAATAAATTATTTCAAGATGTCCTTTCAGCCAAAACATATTGAACTAAGTAACATCTCTGATTCCTAACCAGAGTTCTGTTTACAAAATCGTCTTGCTCAAGTATAGTCTCATCTTGTTCTTGCCCGTCCAACCATTAAGCATTCTTTGAAGCGGTTCTGCAGGCACAAGTGTCGAGAATTTTGAAGAAGTGTGAGTCTGTCTGTGTGCTTTTAAGCTTGCAGAAAGAAGACAGCAAAAGAGTAAAAGCTGAGAGACAGCTAAATAGTTTTCATCTGTCACTGCTTGCCAGAGAGATACAGATAATCCATCCTAAAGTCTTAGGCTCTTATTCCTGGCAGTATAAGTGTGCGCTTCACTATCCAGCATTAAAGGTTTGGGGGTTGGTGAGAGGAAACAACTTTAAAGAAATTCATTACTAGTAACATTTCTAGTGTAATTTCCATGTCCTCTGCCACTGACATTACTTGGTAGGCTAGTCATGAGAATAAAAACCATCCTCAGCAGCAAAAAACAAAGACTTTCAGCATAAATCTATAAAAGAAAAAGGAAATATATTTAAACCTGACTATAATTCATAGCCACATCCAAAACCAGCCATAAAAATAAATTTGTCTTTTAACTGATTGAAAGACTTAGTGAGCACAGTAAGCTGTTAAAGCAGTCTAGAGGCTTTTTGTTATGTGCCAAATGTTAATTCTGTTGAATTGAAAGAATAAACTTCCAAAATAAGCAGAATTTACTTCTAAGACTATGTTTTCAGAGTAAATGCCAAACCATGGTACACTACCTCTCGTAGATAGGATGAACTAGATTTGATTCTGATTTAGTGCTTACTTGATGAAATGTGATTCTCCTTTTCTACATCTTCATATTTTAAATTTATCTCCTCTTTCAATTATTTAATGTATGCCTATCTTTTTCTGCATTGATATTCTTATAATCTGCATTTTTTGTGGACATAAATCAGCATAGATAAGAGAGTTAAGCCAGCATTATGAGTCAGTTTAAATGCATTCAGCCTGCCAGAAGTCTGATAAGATTTGTATTTGGTACCCAGTTTTGTCTTTCTGCTCAGGAAGGTCACTCAGAGCCTTAGGAGAATGATAAAACTGTTTATTCATTTTACAGTATACCCCAGGTCAGCATCTGTTCCTGATATATGTACCAGTTTTATTGTTTAGGACAGCTATCCAAACACTGCATTGTAAAAATGTAGTTAAAATTTATAGTTGAAATGTGTCATGGCAAGAACACTGAATTTTTTCTGTTTCTGAGGGAGTACTATATAAATATTCTTAACTCAGTGAAATTCACTCAAATGTAACCCAGAACAACACCGGCTTTAAATCCAATGACACATTTGTAGTTTCACCTCCATTCCCATTGCCACTTGGTTGACCTAGAGGCAACCTAGTGTTCTTAGACACGAGACTGTTCTGAAATTAGCCTTTCTGGGGAAAATCTATTTTTTACCATTACACATTCACTGAATGGGTTTAAAACAGTATGCACATATTTTGTAAATTTATATTTGAATGATGTATGTGCTTTAGCATTTTCCTCAAGAAAGCAGGCAACTTGTTTAGTAGTTTGGTAACTGTTTGCATAACAGGGACGTGAATTTGTCTCAGCAACTTCTCCCTGCAGTGTGAAAGCCAACACTCACCAGCAGCAGTCCAACAAACGTGGCTGCTCTTGAGCTGTGATCTTGATCTGTGGCTATTAACCCACTGTCTTTCTGGTAATCCCATTCCAAAGGCAAGGAGTTCACTGTGTAAAAGGACCAAGTAACCCACATATCTGTCATGGTCTTTCTAACACATAACCATGGGCAGTGGAAGTGTCTGTCACAGCTTTCAAAGTCCAAACTAAGGAGTCTGACATTCAAACCTTAGTCTGGGATTCAAAACCTTCCGCAAGAAAAAAAAGTCCTTGCCAAAGGAAAAAGGGGAAGAACATGTAATATATATTTGTCACCCTAAAGAAATAAACCATCCTTACAAAATGTATAATAGATCATCTTTAGAAAGGAAACAAAGCATAGAGATAGTTCTTCTCAAGATGAGAGTGTATGAAAGCTCTGAAACCGAAACCTCATTTAATAGTCAATAGTGTCTCTATTAATTGTCCTCTTTCAAAGATCAGCACCCTCTAACTTTGATCTGAATAAAGTGGTAGACCACACCCACCTCCAGAAACTATTACTTAAAAAGGTAGCAGTTTTACTAATTAGGTGGAAGTAAAGGAAAAAAAGAAGGAAAGAGAAGAGATGTAGATGTGTAGATCCTTACAAGGTAACAACACAAATACACTTACCAAAGACAATTATTTTTGGTGATTTTTGAAGTATCTACAGTCCTTTGTATTCTTTCTAAACACAGAGTAACCTCAATCTGCTTCAGAGCTTTTCATGCTACACATGCCATTCATTTACTGTAAATGTTTTTAAAACCCTTATTTTCAAAAAGAAAAATATAATAAATTTGTTCACTTATAGCACCTCCTAAGGGCCATGACGTGTTGTCAGTTTATTTTTGTTGGTCTCCAAGATGCAGGACAGAGAGAAGCATACTTCAGATTAGAAGTTTTGTTTGAGCAGCTAAAAGTCTGGGCTGTCCTAAAATGAATTTTAGCTAAAGGAATGGAAATATATTTCATCACAATATCCATGAATTTATTTGTTTGTATTTGTTATGGTGATGGGAAAAATGGAGAAGAATCCAGCCTATGACTGAAAGGGGAAAACCTTATAAATCATTAACTGGTTTCTAATCAAACTTTTTCTTGGTTTAGTGACATCATTATTTCAAAAACAAGTACAATTTCATAAAAGTATTTTCAATGCTAAACACAAATGCACAATTCCTTTCCTAGTTAAGCGATTTTCTAAGGAATATATTCACCAGTGAATAGGTTGCTGCCCTCTTACGAGCTTAGTAGACAGAGTGAGATTTGTTATATCTCAAACCACTACTAGATAATTTATATTCCTCAATGAACTCAAGGAATGTTTATTCAACAATCAGAAATTTCCATATCTTGTCAAAGGATGATAAACCTAATAACGATCAGATACTTGTAGATTAACCTTCCTGTCCTTCAGGCAGCTTCTTCTCTGACCAAAATCATGCAAATTATTAAGGGCTTCTAGATCAGAGGACTACCAGCACACACAAATACACATTATTAAAGTTCTCGACTGTCTTTGAGCTAAAGAAAATAATATGTAAGTGAAATGATATCTTCAAACTTTTTATGATATTACATATCCTAGAAGAAGCTGCTATACTTCAAACAGGGCTTTACACAGGAGATTTTCCAAATTGAGAGTGGGAATGTATAAATATGTAGATTTGCATATCTGTGTTTGTATGTCTATAAAATATCTATAGCATAGCACACTTTTTTGTTCCTAGCAAACACTGCTATGAAAATAAGCCTTCTCTATGAGGGGAAGCTATTTCTCTTCCCCAAAAGCATTTTATTCTACATCATTTCATCCATGCAATGTGTAATGAATAGCAGTTTGTTAGCACACAGCAGAATATATTCTCTCTGGAACAGTTTCATGCCTGTAAAACATCTATTTTCCTCTCAAACACCATTAATTCTAGAAATATAAAAGCCTACTTACACATACCTCCTCTTGTTTCACTTCAACAACCCACAAAAGAAACACTAAATACTAAAAGCTATGACCAAAATTTTTTTGTTGGAAATTTAGTACCCAACCTCTAAAATGGCGAGGATATGACACAGACACCTGTAAAAGAGTCAGACTTCATTCATACTGCTGTGTTTACACACAGCACAAAAAAACATTACTGCAGCTAGATAAATACTGAGTATTATATTCAATGACAACTCAGTTACAAGATATTGCAAATTCAAGTGAAAAGCTGCCATATTTTAAGTTTTCTATAAGACTGGCTTCTGGCCCTGAGACAGTAACTGGGCTATAGAGTGAACAAACCCATTTCTGTGATGTGCTTGATATATAGGACTTCTAAAACCAGGGAGATGGGTGATAGGAGTCAGAATAGTCTCATTTTAAAAGCAGTCCAGAAATACTGTCCTCAGTTTCCAGCAAGCACCAAGCTAGCCACTTTCACAACACCCTTCCAAGCTGGATCATGGGTGATAACTCTCTATCCTCTAGATTCCTTATTTGTCATTTCTGGTCTTCAGAATCTTCTCATACCTAACAGTTCTGTGAAAGCTCTCCTCTAAAAATATGACTAGTGTGAGGCATTCAGAGTGGACTTACCATTCTTAAAATTCCAGCTTTCAATCTGCAATCTGTGTAAAGTGGGGTGTATGACCCATGTGTTGGAGAAATCATTTAATTTGCTGTGAGATCAGCAAAAACAGCAAAGAAATTATTAGGACACACAGTTCTTGGCTTCAATTCCACATACCATGTGATGACTCCAAAAATCTCCACCCTCTCTCAGATTATTCCATCTTTTCTTCTAATTACTCCTTTTTTTCCAGTTAGACTCTTGTCTCTTGCTCTTATCACCAGAGGCCCCTGCCCTGTCTTATTTAGCTTATCTATCCTCAACACTTTCATCTCTGTTGTTCCTCTTCTGTGTTCTCTTTTTTCCCCTCCAATTTTAAACTCTCCCATGTCTTCTTGACATCCTTTAACCTCCTCTGATAGTCCTAATCTCTGTCCACAAGTAACCCTGACAGCATGGAGAAGCAGTTCCACCATGTCAGGAGGTCCCCAACAAGTGGAAAAAGGATTCACAAGGAAAACACTACCCAGGACAGCTGCAGATTAAGTTGTTGTGTTGAAGAGATTTGCTCCATGATTGCTGCAGAAGCACCAGGGGATGATGGAACACTTGAGCAGCACACAGGCATAACACTGCACTTGTATTTCTGTCAGATTTTTAACAAACTTGTCAGATTTTTAACACCTACAGCAGGATGATATGATTTTTTTTTGCCTAAGTCCAAGTTCTTATTCCTAGTCTTGTGGATTTAGGTTCTAGAAATACTCAGAAAATTATTCATTTCTACATGGCAAAACAAGGCTTACTTCAGTCCAATCCCAGTTTAAGAAACAATTGAGCTAAATTCCTCTTGTCCCACTGTCAGAAGGAGGTAATTTGAGGCAGAGAGCTGCCATGGAAGACTTCAGCTGAAAAACATGCAGCACACACACAGTGCAAAGACCCACTTCTAGATGAGACATAACCTGAAATGTCTGCCAGTGCACAGCCAAATATGCCATGCACTGTGGGTCTGGAGCCAGGCTGGGTCCCTGCTGGGATAGTGTGGACACAAACACATGGCTGCAGGGCAGCCCCCAGTTTGGGGGTGGTACAGAAGTTTCATGAGCAGCAGAGCCTAAGCTCTAAGCTCCACAGGCACTTTGGATGAGAAGCAGGGCACTACATGCCTTTGAGGTGTGCAGGAGAGGGAGATGCTTTTCATCCCTCCTGCCCCAAGCCAGCATCAGCTCTTCACACAGTGAGTCTGAATCTAGTGTTTTGTAACACATCAGCTGCTGGTTTTATGTAAGCACAGCCATTCAGAATATCTGCACTATGCTCTGCTCTCTGTGAGAGCTTGTTACCTCAAATCTGGTGACCAATATGCTAGTAGGACCAGTGTGCCAGAAAGCAAAGTCACTGATCAGGTTCTCTGGGTGCAGCTCTTGGCAGCTGCACCTCAGCTAAATCCTGCTGGCCCTATGTTAAATCCCTTCTGTGCCTGCAAATGCCTCTGCTCCATAATGGCAGTATCATCACCCTCTCCTGTCCTTTTGGCAGTGCCAAAGTTAACCAGATTTTTCACTGTCCAGAAATACCTACTTTTTTTCTAACTTTTTATTTATTAAATTTATTTATTATTTATTAAACCAATTATGTATTTTATTTATCAAATCTATTTATTTATAAATTTATTTTATATTTACATTTATTAAATAAATTTATTAAATTTATTTATTTTATTTTTATTCCCCAGCACTGAATAATCTGGCTTAGATTCCAAAGCAATGCAACTAATTAAAATTTTATGTGATACCATCTAAGAAATCCACTTTATTTTTAAGAGAATGTTCTGATCATGCAGTCATTGGGGCTTTTTTCCCCACTAACAGTATCACTTTGCTTTTAGTTCTTCCACGAGGTAAAATGATAGTTGCAGTTTTTCTCATCCATTTCCCCTACTAGGTGGATCCTGAAAATATTTAGAGTTCATCCTAACTTATTACACAAACATCAGGGCACAATTTCTCCACTCAGCAAAGTTAATTTCTTCCTGATATAAGCAAATGCAATTCCTTGCAGATTTAGTGAGACTCTGAAATCCATTAGTGCCAAGATTGGACAAATACAGCTTTGGATAAAGAAGATAAATGAAGACTTTGTTTTTTATTGAAGATGTTCAATAGAATCTGAGAGACTTGAAATGATTGACAGCCAAAGCTTCCACTGAAAATTCAGAGAAGATAAATTTTCCTTTAAGAAAGTGAAAGAAACATTCCCTGAAGTACATGTAGGTCCAAATTATGAAAGATTTTGCTCTGTTTTTCACATCTTCCTGTTACAAATCTTGAGAAACAGGGTACCTTGAGACAGAAAATTTGACACCTGGAAGGAGGAGAAAATGAAGCCTGTTTGAGAACTAGTGTAAAACGTTTTTATATTTGGTGAAAGAAATAGACATAAATAAAGCTTCTTAAGAAAGTGAGAGAAATCAGGAATCATAAGTTTAAATATTTTGGTTGCAGTAGGCAGAAAGAATGGAAATTACTTCAGTAAGATACTGAGGAAAAGCCACAAGTTACTGTAGACTGCAGATTAAAAGAAGAAAAGGTGAAGGTAGTATAGAGTAGTAAAGGTCAGCTTTTCCTCAAAGAATGCTTCCAAGAAGTCAGCTAAAAATGAATGTATTATAATTACTTCTTTCTCTTTTGACAAGAGATGAGGACATGGGAGAGGAGGCACTGAGGCTGGCAATAGCAGTTATTTGCTTGTGCAAGAAGTTGGGAGAGCTTCTGAACTTAAGTAAATTATAAATGATGGAAAGAAAATAAGATGTAGCATTAGCATCCAGTCTTATAATCCTCAAGACCAAACATCCTGGCATGCTAACAAGCCCCCATATCACTGGGATAATGTACTGTGTGACTCTGGAAAGCAAAGAATTCTGAAACCAAGGGATTTTTCTCATTGCAATGAGTTATGGCTCTGGACAAATCTTCAAGTCAAGTTCCACACTGCTCAGTCTACTTACCATCTTTGAAAGAATTTGTGCTCCTTCCTTCCCTTTTTAGTATATAAATCAGCTGGGCTTAATTAACAAATAAAACCAATTTGTCTTAAGCTTTACTTGCAATATCCCCACCTCTTGGATTCCTGAACACTAAAAGCAGGCAGTAGGTAATTATCTTTTCCAGTTCTTCATAGATGGGCCTACCTGCAGAGACCCAGATGTGTTCTATACAGCACCAACAAGAGAAAACGAGGAAAACTGGTACCAAAGCTCTCTTTCACTCCAAAGATATTCCAGGTCAATATCCGGGGTTTGAATCTATATCACTCCCCCCTTGAAGGTTGATGGTCAGTGAATAAAAAGTCAGAACAAAGTCAGCCTAGAAAGCCAAAGGATTTTTTTTTTGTTTTTTCTTTGCAAACAAAACGTTTAAAATAACGAATTTCATGTGATTTTTAGCTGAGTGTACCCAAGTTAATTTAAGACATTTGTGAATCTTAACAACCCTTTTAACAAACAAAATTAAGTTTGTTAAGAAACCTAAAAGAGGCAAGATTCACATGATTTTTAGCAGAAGTTTGGCTGAATCTCAAATACAACATCACAATGCACATAGCAGCAGTGACAAAGGCAAAAACATCCGGGTTTCAAAATAGTCTTGTGGTTCTCCTCTACTGCTCAGAGCTTTCCCATTTTTACAAAATCATTAGCAAAATTTAAGATCTGATCTTTCCTTGGTCTTCAACCTCATCTTCCTTTGATCTTTTCAGTTTCATCACACTATAAGGTATTTATTCCTGAAAATCTCACAAGCCTTATATTTTGAGATTTCTAGACCAGACAAAAAATTTCAACATTTTAGATCACTTAGCATCTTCTTTGAAACTGAATAGACAGCTGGCAATTCATGCACATTAGTCTTCATTAATTTGTTTTCCTATATTTCTTCTTGCTGTTGAATCTGTGAATAATTCCCAGTCACATATTAGGAATTATTCCAAGCTAGAGGCTTGAAAGCTACCACTGAATCCAATTGTTCAAAATTCACACATGTATCTATTGTGCTACCAGACATTCCATTTGCATTTTCAAGATATACATAAGTAGGTGATTCATATAGGAATACTGGAAAAAGTAAATTAAAAATTTACCATGATTTCTACTATAATTTCTGTACCTGACCTTGAGGGTTTCTCACCATCTGTATGATAAAAAATTAAGTATGAGAATTAAATTAGGCCATAAGAAAAACATATGTTCATTCTGAAAAGATAGACTTTCTATCAATATTTATTTTATACCTCAGAGTTAATTGCAAGGATTTGTTCACATTTGTTGTCCAACATAGTGAAGTTTCTGACTTTTGAGTGAATGTTTTTTTAATTTAAAAACATAGGGCCTTCTCAGTGTTCAAATGGTACTTTCAAGAAACACCTCAATTCTGTTTGAAGGATTGCTATTCTCCAGTGATTCAATGTTGCATTTATGTCTCTATTTGCAGTACAAAAAATTATTACAGTGCAGTAAATACTGGACTGCTTTATGTCTGAAATGCATAAACGTTTTTGTTACCCCAGTATTATAATAAATTGTTTTCAAGTCCTTTGACTAATCATCAGCCTCACTGAAAACAACTGAAATGGTATGCCATTTTGAGAGAACTTGACAGACAGAGAGTAGCTCTAAGAGTGAACTTCATGAAGAACTTCATGAAGCTGGATGTAGGTCAAAAACCACCAAAACAGAGGCTTAAGGATGTCATCAAAGTGCCTATTTCCTCTGACCAGGCAAAAAGCATGTTTATACTGTTAATATTTGGGTTACATAGGAAATAGTATATAGGATAAAGGATAAAGCTGGAAATTAATGTACTGTGATATGAGGGAGAAACATTGCCCCCTTAAATATAAATATACATATATTTCTGTCCATTAGACATTGTTTGTTTTGTCAGTGACTCAGCAGTGCTTCTTCAGTTAGGAGTGATTGTAGACAGGGAGGGTGCCCAGACAGAAGGCATCAAGGGGGCAAGGAATATGCATTTTTACAGAAAACAAGGGATGAGAGAAAACAGATAATTGCTTAGATCATTCTAAACACTAACGTATATGAGCTCAAATTACCAAGATAACCATGTTAGGAATTATAATTTCATATTTATATTTATAATTTGTATTTAGATTTAGATTTAGATAATTAAATATATATTCTTTCTACATGTTATATAGAAATTATACATAAAAATCATATATGTGTGAATAATATAAATATGTATAAAATTATTTATATTTTTATATATTTATATCATATATCTATTTATAATTTATATCATCATTTCAAACTGAAACTTTCCCATTCTTTATCTATTACAAGTATTTGTGTCTGGGTTCATGATACATCTGAGATGTTAGAACCACTCAGAATCTTCAGCATCACCACAATAGCTCATACTGCACACTGAGAGCTTCAGCATACTGAAACCAAGTTGTTTCCTTGAGATTTTTCACAAAGGCTTGCTCCCCAAGTCCCAAACTAAGCATTTAAATCAGGAAATAATGCACTTCATTAAGTTGTTCAATTTAAGTCCTTGGAGTTAAGTGGAATAATTTTGAGCCACTGTGAAAATGCCTCATTTTAACACACATTCAAAATATTTAATATTAAAATATGTTAAAAAGAGAACAGCCTGTGTTCATCCCCTTTGTGTTAGCTCGACTGTACCTTTGGTTAGCATCCCTCCATGTTCCCTGATCATTGGGTCTTACTGCAGAGCCTATTGCACTGTATGTACCAAGTGAGGTTCTAGAGAGAGCACTGGACGGTTTTCTTGCTGTCCTACTGAATAAAAAGGTCCAAAATTCAAATATTTCCTAATTACATGTCACATTTTGACTAGAGTTTGTTTGATTTTAATTATTGTAACACATTAGCACAGGCTTACATTCCTAAAAATTGGTAAAACTACCGGTAAAAACAGAAAACATCCTGAAAAGGAGCAATTAATACTTTATAGGCATTTAAACTGAAGAAATGTTAACAAGACACTGCCAAAAAAATATGCAAACATGGGGATTGCACTTGAAATCCAATTTTTTACACTTAAAACAGTAGAAATAAGGGAGGGCCTCATGGAAAACTTCTGCTGTGGGCTAATAGTATATCTAGGTTTTGTAGAGGTCAGAGAGTTAAACCGGTTCCCTTGGAGCAATTACATACGGTAAAGAAGTATTTGCTGTGTTTCCCTATTGTTCCTATTTTTTTTCTCTTTCTTCTTAGCCACCATCTCTTTCCCAGCTTGTCTAGTATCTGTCAGAAAGTCAAATCTGTCATTCTTTAAAAATATTTCCTACCTCCCTTTCTGCACCTCCCTTCCCCAATCTCTATAATTCTTCAAATATTTCTTCAGTTGATTCTTCAGATAGTTCTGAATTCAAGAAAGTGCCACAGTAGACTCTCATGCCTTGAGAAAAGAAGCAATGCCCTGAAGTATTTTCTGCAAGATGAAAAGGAAAAATTGAGTAGCCTAACAAAATCCTACAGTCACATAGGCAGGGAATGGGCAATCTCTGGATATGGCTTGCTTTTGATCATCGAAACACAGATTTATTGTTTCACTTACCAATTTTAGGGGGTAGATTTTTTGAGAGAATGTACAATCTTGTTACCTAGATTTGTTGATATTACTTTTTGATTCACAAAAATCTCACTGTCTTTGCCTTATAAAATCAATCTGCATACTTCCTATGAAATTAATGTCTCAATATCAACAGGTATCATGTTTTGCAGATTTGCAATATGAATGTTCTCCCTAAATGCATATATATGTATAAGCATATATGTGTATTTTTTGATTTTAAAAAAAAGTAATCTAAATATGCAGATTTTCCCTGGTTTTATTATAATAGATTCCCATAAATCTTTCTACTAAATGTTTGAGCCATCATCACTCAGCTCACAGTTTGTCTGGTCATCATTCATGCACAAAGCCACTGGAAAGGCCAAAACAAAACATTAAGCCTTAGATGTTGATAAACAAATATAAGGACAGAGTATATTACAGAGCTGCAACTCAATGTACAAAGGGAAAATATTTTCCTTTCCTTTCCTTTCCTTTCCTTTCCTTTCCTTTCCTTTCCTTTCCTTTCCTTTCCTTTCCTTTCCTT